>NC_084853.1:15524665-15529665 GCF_951802175.1 Populus nigra
GGAAAAAATAGGAACCGGCTCGGAATGACCCCAAATTCAGTGGGCAGCCTCATAAAAATATGGCTGATTTTACTGGATTGATTTCATGTGGAAAGCACGACGTTTTGTTGTAGGAATGCGGGAACCCCGGCGGCTCGCCTGCCGCGGCCAGCGACGTCGGGCTGGCCCCTGCAGCGCCTAGCCTCTCCCACGCGGGGGGCAGGCCAGAGCGCGGGGGGCCAGGGCCCGAAGGCAGCCCCCCCGCGGGCGAGAGAGCAAGCCAGCAGGGGCTGTCGCCTGCCGCGGCCAGCGACGTCGGGCTGGCCCCTGCAGCGCCTAGCCTCTCCCACGCGGGGGGCAGGCCAGAACGCGGGGGGCCAGGGCCCGAAGGCAGCCCCCCCGCGGGCGAGAGAGCAAGCCAGCAGGGGCTGTCGCCTGCCGCGGCCAGCGACGTCGGGCTGGCCCCTGCCGCGGCCAGCGATGTCGGGCTGTCGCCTGCCGCGGCCAGCGACGTCGGGCTGGCCCCTGCAGCGCCTAGCCTCTCCCACGCAGGGGGCAGGCCAGAACGCGGGGGGCCAGGGCCCGAAGGCAGCCCCCCCGCGGGCGAGAGAGCAAGCCAGCAGGGGCTGTCCGCGCGTCGCGCAGCGCGGCATGGCTGCGGGGGCCGCGCGCGCGCGCCCAAGCGCCCAAGGGCCCCCAAGGGCCCCAGGCCCTCAGGCCCCAGCGCGGGCGGGCGCGCGCGCGCGTGTGGTCTTTGAGGGGCGCCGGCCTGGTGGCTCCCTAAAGAGCAATAAGTGTCATTGCAGCTCTGGCAGGGGGAGACACTACTAGGTCCCAGCTGTCACCCCCCCTCTAAAAAATTCATTTCTTGGTATTTTGAGCTGAAATTTTGCACAGAGGTTGGCAAAAATCCAATCCACCTTCATTAATTTTCCCAGAATTTTTCGAGGTCGGGAAGTATTTGTTTTAATTTTCCTACCATTAGAAATCGAGTAAATCCGCAAAACTAGGAACCGGCCCGGAATGACCCCAAATTCAGTGGGCAGCCTCATAAAAATATGGCTGATTTTACTGGATTGGTTTCATGTGGAAAGCACGACGTTTTCTTGTAGGAATGCGGGAACCCCGGCAGCTCGCCTGCCGCGGCCAGCGACGTCGGGGACGCTGGCCTGCGCTGTCGAGCCCGCGAGGGCTGTCTCCGCGGCAGGCCCCCCCTGAACGGGGCACGACAGGCCACCGCGCTGGCTCGTCCAGCGTCGACAGTCCCTCGTCCAGGTTTCAGATCGCGCCAAGTCGAACCCATGACCTGCTCAAGCCATCGTGCGCTGCCGAATTCGCATCTGCGTGTAGGCTGCCATTCCACGCGGCAGCCCCTGTTTTCGTCAGCGTGCCCCCCTGACGAATTTTCCTGCCTGGCCCAGTCCAGCGTCCAGCCCCTGTTCGTCGAAAAATCTGCGCTGCCGATTTTCCACGCGGCAGCCCCTCTTTTCGTCAGCGTGCCCCCCTGACGAATTTTCCTGCCTGGCCCGGCCAGTCCAGCCCCTGTTCGTCGAAAAATCTGCGCTGCCGATTTTCCACGCGGCAGCCCCTCTTTTCGTCAGCGTGCCCCCCTGACGAATTTTCCTGCCTGGCCCGGCCGGTCCAGCATCCAGCCCCTGTTCGTCGAAAAATCTGCGCTGCCGATTTTCCACGCGGCAGCCCCTGTTTTCCTCAGCGTGCCCCCCTGACGAATGTTCGTCGAAAAATCTGCGCTGCCGATTTTCCACGCGGCAGCCCCTCTTTTCGTCAGCGTGCCCCCCTGACGAATGTTCGTCGAAAAATCTGCGCTGCCGATTTTCCACGCGGCAGCCCCTGTTTTCGTCAGCGTGCCCCCTGACGAATTTTCCTGCCTGGCCCAGTCCAGCGTCCAGCCCCTGTTCGTCGAAAAATCTGCGCTGCCGATTTTCCACGCGGCAGCCCCTCTTTTCGTCAGCGTGCCCCCCTGACGAATTTTCCTGCCTGGCCCGGCCAGTCCAGCCCCTGTTCGTCGAAAAATCTGCGCTGCCGATTTTCCACGCGGCAGCCCCTCTTTTCGTCAGCGTGCCCCCCTGACGAATTTTCCTGCCTGGCCCGGCCGGTCCAGCATCCAGCCCCTGTTCGTCGAAAAATCTGCGCTGCCGATTTTCCACGCGGCAGCCCCTGTTTTCCTCAGCGTGCCCCCCTGACGAATGTTCGTCGAAAAATCTGCGCTGCCGATTTTCCACGCGGCAGCCCCTCTTTTCGTCAGCGTGCCCCCCTGACGAATGTTCGTCGAAAAATCTGCGCTGCCGATTTTCCACGCGGCAGCCCCTCTTTTCGTCAGCGTGCCCCCTGACGAATTTTCCTGCCTGGCCCAGTCCAGCGTCCAGCCCCTGTTCGTCGAAAAATCTGCGCTGCCGATTTTCCACGCGGCAGCCCCTCTTTTCGTCAGCGTGCCCCCCTGACGAATTTTCCTGCCTGGCCCGGCCGGTCCAGCCCCTGTTCGTCGAAAAATCTGCGCTGCCGATTTTCCACTCCGCAGCCCCTGTTTTCGTCAGCGTGCCCCCCTGACGAATTTTCCTGCCTGGCCCGGCCAGTCCAGCGCCCAGCCCCTGTTCGTCGAAAAATCTGCGCTGCCGATTTTCCCCGACGAACCTGCAGCTGCACAAATCCGCGCTGCCACTGCCCCATTGTCTGGACCAACAGTCTTTTCCATCAAGCCCTGGACTATAAATCGTCCAGACTCATCGCCAGCACCCGCTGCCGATTCTGCCGACTTTGCCGATTTCGTCGGCGCTGCCGATTCCAACACTGCCCGCCGTGCCTGAACCAGCGCTGTTTCGTCAGCGTGTCCCCTTGACGAATTTCCCTGCCTGGCCTGGACAGTCCATCTTCCAGCCCATGTTCATCGAAAAATCTGCGCTGCCGATTTCCCCGACGAACCTGCAGCTGCACAAATCTGTGCTGCCGATTTCCCCCCCTGTCGGCATGGCTGCCGCTGCCCCGATGTCCAGACCAACAGTCTTTTTTGTCGACTTTGCCGATTTTGTCCGCGCTGCCGATTCCAACACTACCCCCTGCATCCAAACCAGCATTGTTTCGTCAGCTCTTCCCCTGACGATTTTAGCCCTGTAACAAACAGTAGGCCTCCAATCCCGCCAACGGGAGCCAAGTTGATAGGGAAGAGAATTGAATGACGCGCCTGGTCCTCGCACCCCGCCACCCGAGGGGCCTTTTTCCCGGCAGCCTCTGAAAAACTCTAGCTTTCACGGTCCTCGCCGCCCCTCACCACCATGGCAGGCCTCTAATCCCACCCATCAGCAGTTGTAGCCGATAGGGCAGTGATTTGAATGACGCGTCGCGGGCCTCCGGGTCATCTCACCCGGCCATTAATTGGAGCGTTTTTGGCTGGCCGAGGATGGGGGGATGGATCTCTTCTTCCGAAAAAGCAAACAGTACATCGGGAGTTATGTTGACGGGGCATGGAATTGAATGACCCGTCGCGGGCCGCCGGGTCATCTCACCCGGCCATCCCGGGGAGCGTTTTTCCCGGCAGCATCGGGGAAACTCTTGCTTTCACTGCCCGCTGCCCAAGTCCCCACTCGAATCGGCCCCCCGCGCCAACAAGCCAACGCTGCCGAATCGGCAGACACTGCTGCCGAATCTGCCGACACTGCCCCGCGGGCTGCCACTGCCCCAGTGTCTAAACCAGCGGTCTTTCTCATCGAGCCTTGGACTATCCAGTCCGTCCTGACTCATCGCCAGCACCTGCTGCCGATTCTGCCGACTTTGCCGATTTTCTCGGCGCTGCCGATTCCAACACTGCGCCCACCGTGTCTGAACCAGCGCTGTTTCGTCAGCGTGTCCCCTCGACGAATTTTCCTGCCTGGCCTGGACAGTCCACCGTCCAGCCCGTGTTCGTCGAAAAATCTGCGCTGCCGATTCTGCCGACTTTGCCGATTTCGTCGGCGCTGCCGATTCCAACACTGCCCGCCGTGCCTGAACCAGCGCTGTTTCGTCAGCGTGTCCCCTCGACAAATTTTCCTGCCTGGCCTGGACAGTCCATCGCCCAGCCCATGTTCGTCGCAAAATCTGCGCTGCCGATTTTCCCCGACGAACCTGCAGCCGCACAAATCTGCGCTGCCGAATCTGCCGACACTGTCCCGCGGGCTGCCACTGCCCCAGTGTCTAAACCAGCAGTCTTTCTCGTCGAGCCTTGGACTATCCAGCCCGTCCAGACCCATCGCCAGCACCCGCTGCCGATTCTGCCGACTTTGCCGATTTCGTCGGCGCTGCCGATTCCACCACTGCCCGCCGTGCCTGAACCAGCGCTGTTTCGTCAGCGTGTCCCCTCGATGAATTTTCCTGCATGGCCCGGCCAGTCCAGCGTCCAGCCCATGTTCGTCGAAAAATCTGCGCTGCCGATTCTGCCGACTTTGCCGATTTCGTCGGCGCTGCCGATTCCAACACTGCCCGCCGTGCCTGAACCAGCGCTGTTTCGTCAGCGTGTCCCCTCGACAAATTTTCCTGCCTGGCCTGGACAGTCCACCGTCCAGCCCGTGTTCGTCGAAAAATCTGCGCTGCCGATTCTGCCGACTTTGCCGATTTCGTCGGCGCTGCCGATTCCAACACTGCCCGCCGTGCCTGAACCAGCGCTGTTTCGTCAGCGTGTCCCCTCGACAAATTTTCCTGCCTGGCCTGGACAGTCCATCGCCCAGCCCATGTTCGTCGCAAAATCTGCGCTGCCGATTTTCCCCGACGAACCTGCAGCCGCACAAATCTGCGCTGCCGAATCTGCCGACACTGTCCCGCGGGCTGCCACTGCCCCAGTGTCTAAACCAGCAGTCTTTCTCGTCGAGCCTTGGACTATCCAGCCCGTCCAGACCCATCGCCAGCACCCGCTGCCGATTCTGCCGACTTTGCCGATTTCGTCGGCGCTGCCGATTCCACCACTGCCCGCCGTGCCTGAACCAGCGCTGTTTCGTCAGCGTGTCCCCTCGATGAATTTTCCTGCATGGCCCGGC
>NC_084853.1:15539665-15542165 GCF_951802175.1 Populus nigra
CTGTTTTCCTCAGCGTGCCCCCCTGACGAATGTTCGTCGAAAAATCTGCGCTGCCGATTTTCCACGCGGCAGCCCCTCTTTTCGTCAGCGTGCCCCCCTGACGAATGTTCGTCGAAAAATCTGCGCTGCCGATTTTCCACGCGGCAGCCCCTCTTTTCGTCAGCGTGCCCCCTGACGAATTTTCCTGCCTGGCCCAGTCCAGCGTCCAGCCCCTGTTCGTCGAAAAATCTGCGCTGCCGATTTTCCACGCGGCAGCCCCTCTTTTCGTCAGCGTGCCCCCCTGACGAATTTTCCTGCCTGGCCCGGCCGGTCCAGCCCCTGTTCGTCGAAAAATCTGCGCTGCCGATTTTCCACTCCGCAGCCCCTGTTTTCGTCAGCGTGCCCCCCTGACGAATTTTCCTGCCTGGCCCGGCCAGTCCAGCGCCCAGCCCCTGTTCGTCGAAAAATCTGCGCTGCCGATTTTCCCCGACGAACCTGCAGCTGCACAAATCCGCGCTGCCACTGCCCCATTGTCTGGACCAACAGTCTTTTCCATCAAGCCCTGGACTATAAATCGTCCAGACTCATCGCCAGCACCCGCTGCCGATTCTGCCGACTTTGCCGATTTCGTCGGCGCTGCCGATTCCAACACTGCCCGCCGTGCCTGAACCAGCGCTGTTTCGTCAGCGTGTCCCCTTGACGAATTTCCCTGCCTGGCCTGGACAGTCCATCTTCCAGCCCATGTTCATCGAAAAATCTGCGCTGCCGATTTCCCCGACGAACCTGCAGCTGCACAAATCTGTGCTGCCGATTTCCCCCCCTGTCGGCATGGCTGCCGCTGCCCCGATGTCCAGACCAACAGTCTTTTTTGTCGACTTTGCCGATTTTGTCCGCGCTGCCGATTCCAACACTACCCCCTGCATCCAAACCAGCATTGTTTCGTCAGCTCTTCCCCTGACGATTTTAGCCCTGTAACAAACAGTAGGCCTCCAATCCCGCCAACGGGAGCCAAGTTGATAGGGAAGAGAATTGAATGACGCGCCTGGTCCTCGCACCCCGCCACCCGAGGGGCCTTTTTCCCGGCAGCCTCTGAAAAACTCTAGCTTTCACGGTCCTCGCCGCCCCTCACCACCATGGCAGGCCTCTAATCCCACCCATCAGCAGTTGTAGCCGATAGGGCAGTGATTTGAATGACGCGTCGCGGGCCTCCGGGTCATCTCACCCGGCCATTAATTGGAGCGTTTTTGGCTGGCCGAGGATGGGGGGATGGATCTCTTCTTCCGAAAAAGCAAACAGTACATCGGGAGTTATGTTGACGGGGCATGGAATTGAATGACCCGTCGCGGGCCGCCGGGTCATCTCACCCGGCCATCCCGGGGAGCGTTTTTCCCGGCAGCATCGGGGAAACTCTTGCTTTCACTGCCCGCTGCCCAAGTCCCCACTCGAATCGGCCCCCCGCGCCAACAAGCCAACGCTGCCGAATCGGCAGACACTGCTGCCGAATCTGCCGACACTGCCCCGCGGGCTGCCACTGCCCCAGTGTCTAAACCAGCGGTCTTTCTCATCGAGCCTTGGACTATCCAGTCCGTCCTGACTCATCGCCAGCACCTGCTGCCGATTCTGCCGACTTTGCCGATTTTCTCGGCGCTGCCGATTCCAACACTGCGCCCACCGTGTCTGAACCAGCGCTGTTTCGTCAGCGTGTCCCCTCGACGAATTTTCCTGCCTGGCCTGGACAGTCCACCGTCCAGCCCGTGTTCGTCGAAAAATCTGCGCTGCCGATTCTGCCGACTTTGCCGATTTCGTCGGCGCTGCCGATTCCAACACTGCCCGCCGTGCCTGAACCAGCGCTGTTTCGTCAGCGTGTCCCCTCGACAAATTTTCCTGCCTGGCCTGGACAGTCCATCGCCCAGCCCATGTTCGTCGCAAAATCTGCGCTGCCGATTTTCCCCGACGAACCTGCAGCCGCACAAATCTGCGCTGCCGAATCTGCCGACACTGTCCCGCGGGCTGCCACTGCCCCAGTGTCTAAACCAGCAGTCTTTCTCGTCGAGCCTTGGACTATCCAGCCCGTCCAGACCCATCGCCAGCATCCGCTGCCGATTCTGCCGACTTTGCCGATTTCGTCGGCGCTGCCGATTCCACCACTGCCCGCCGTGCCTGAACCAGCGCTGTTTCGTCAGCGTGTCCCCTCGATGAATTTTCCTGCATGGCCCGGCCAGTCCAGCGTCCAGCCCATGTTCGTCGAAAAATCTGCGCTGCCGATTCTGCCGACTTTGCCGATTTCGTCGGCGCTGCCGATTCCAACACTGCCCGCCGTGCCTGAACCAGCGCTGTTTCGTCAGCGTGTCCCCTCGACAAATTTTCCTGCCTGGCCTGGACAGTCCACCGTCCAGCCCGTGTTCGTCGAAAAATCTGCGCTGCCGATTCTGCCGACTTTGCCGATTTCGTCGGCGCTGCCGATTCCAACACTGCCCGCCGTGCCTGAACCAGCGCTGTTTCGTCAGCGTGTCCCCTCGAC
>NC_084853.1:15547165-15549665 GCF_951802175.1 Populus nigra
TTTTCCTGCCTGGCCCGGCCAGTCCAGCCCCTGTTCGTCGAAAAATCTGCGCTGCTGATTTTCCACGCGGCAGCCCCTCTTTTCGTCAGCGTGCCCCCCTGACGAATTTTCCTGCCTGGCCCGGCCGGTCCAGCATCCAGCCCCTGTTCGTCGAAAAATCTGCGCTGCCGATTTTCCACGCGGCAGCCCCTGTTTTCCTCAGCGTGCCCCCCTGACGAATGTTCGTCGAAAAATCTGCGCTGCCGATTTTCCACGCGGCAGCCCCTCTTTTCGTCAGCGTGCCCCCCTGACGAATGTTCGTCGAAAAATCTGCGCTGCCGATTTTCCACGCGGCAGCCCCTCTTTTCGTCAGCGTGCCCCCTGACGAATTTTCCTGCCTGGCCCAGTCCAGCGTCCAGCCCCTGTTCGTCGAAAAATCTGCGCTGCCGATTTTCCACGCGGCAGCCCCTCTTTTCGTCAGCGTGCCCCCCTGACGAATTTTCCTGCCTGGCCCGGCCGGTCCAGCCCCTGTTCGTCGAAAAATCTGCGCTGCCGATTTTCCACTCCGCAGCCCCTGTTTTCGTCAGCGTGCCCCCCTGACGAATTTTCCTGCCTGGCCCGGCCAGTCCAGCGCCCAGCCCCTGTTCGTCGAAAAATCTGCGCTGCCGATTTTCCCCGACGAACCTGCAGCTGCACAAATCCGCGCTGCCACTGCCCCATTGTCTGGACCAACAGTCTTTTCCATCAAGCCCTGGACTATAAATCGTCCAGACTCATCGCCAGCACCCGCTGCCGATTCTGCCGACTTTGCCGATTTCGTCGGCGCTGCCGATTCCAACACTGCCCGCCGTGCCTGAACCAGCGCTGTTTCGTCAGCGTGTCCCCTTGACGAATTTCCCTGCCTGGCCTGGACAGTCCATCTTCCAGCCCATGTTCATCGAAAAATCTGCGCTGCCGATTTCCCCGACGAACCTGCAGCTGCACAAATCTGTGCTGCCGATTTCCCCCCCTGTCGGCATGGCTGCCGCTGCCCCGATGTCCAGACCAACAGTCTTTTTTGTCGACTTTGCCGATTTTGTCCGCGCTGCCGATTCCAACACTACCCCCTGCATCCAAACCAGCATTGTTTCGTCAGCTCTTCCCCTGACGATTTTAGCCCTGTAACAAACAGTAGGCCTCCAATCCCGCCAACGGGAGCCAAGTTGATAGGGAAGAGAATTGAATGACGCGCCTGGTCCTCGCACCCCGCCACCCGAGGGGCCTTTTTCCCGGCAGCCTCTGAAAAACTCTAGCTTTCACGGTCCTCGCCGCCCCTCACCACCATGGCAGGCCTCTAATCCCACCCATCAGCAGTTGTAGCCGATAGGGCAGTGATTTGAATGACGCGTCGCGGGCCTCCGGGTCATCTCACCCGGCCATTAATTGGAGCGTTTTTGGCTGGCCGAGGATGGGGGGATGGATCTCTTCTTCCGAAAAAGCAAACAGTACATCGGGAGTTATGTTGACGGGGCATGGAATTGAATGACCCGTCGCGGGCCGCCGGGTCATCTCACCCGGCCATCCCGGGGAGCGTTTTTCCCGGCAGCATCGGGGAAACTCTTGCTTTCACTGCCCGCTGCCCAAGTCCCCACTCGAATCGGCCCCCCGCGCCAACAAGCCAACGCTGCCGAATCGGCAGACACTGCTGCCGAATCTGCCGACACTGCCCCGCGGGCTGCCACTGCCCCAGTGTCTAAACCAGCGGTCTTTCTCATCGAGCCTTGGACTATCCAGTCCGTCCTGACTCATCGCCAGCACCTGCTGCCGATTCTGCCGACTTTGCCGATTTTCTCGGCGCTGCCGATTCCAACACTGCGCCCACCGTGTCTGAACCAGCGCTGTTTCGTCAGCGTGTCCCCTCGACGAATTTTCCTGCCTGGCCTGGACAGTCCACCGTCCAGCCCGTGTTCGTCGAAAAATCTGCGCTGCCGATTCTGCCGACTTTGCCGATTTCGTCGGCGCTGCCGATTCCAACACTGCCCGCCGTGCCTGAACCAGCGCTGTTTCGTCAGCGTGTCCCCTCGACAAATTTTCCTGCCTGGCCTGGACAGTCCATCGCCCAGCCCATGTTCGTCGCAAAATCTGCGCTGCCGATTTTCCCCGACGAACCTGCAGCCGCACAAATCTGCGCTGCCGAATCTGCCGACACTGTCCCGCGGGCTGCCACTGCCCCAGTGTCTAAACCAGCAGTCTTTCTCGTCGAGCCTTGGACTATCCAGCCCGTCCAGACCCATCGCCAGCATCCGCTGCCGATTCTGCCGACTTTGCCGATTTCGTCGGCGCTGCCGATTCCACCACTGCCCGCCGTGCCTGAACCAGCGCTGTTTCGTCAGCGTGTCCCCTCGATGAATTTTCCTGCATGGCCCGGCCAGTCCAGCGTCCAGCCCATGTTCGTCGAAAAATCTGCGCTGCCGATTCTGCCGACTTTGCCGATTTCGTCGGCGCTGCCGATTCCAACACTGCCCGCCGTGCCTGAACCAGC
>NC_084853.1:15554665-15559665 GCF_951802175.1 Populus nigra
CGCTGCCGAATTCGCATCTGCGTGTAGGCTGCCATTCCACGCGGCAGCCCCTGTTTTCGTCAGCGTGCCCCCCTGACGAATTTTCCTGCCTGGCCCAGTCCAGCGTCCAGCCCCTGTTCGTCGAAAAATCTGCGCTGCCGATTTTCCACGCGGCAGCCCCTCTTTTCGTCAGCGTGCCCCCCTGACGAATTTTCCTGCCTGGCCCGGCCAGTCCAGCCCCTGTTCGTCGAAAAATCTGCGCTGCCGATTTTCCACGCGGCAGCCCCTCTTTTCGTCAGCGTGCCCCCCTGACGAATTTTCCTGCCTGGCCCGGCCGGTCCAGCATCCAGCCCCTGTTCGTCGAAAAATCTGCGCTGCCGATTTTCCACGCGGCAGCCCCTGTTTTCCTCAGCGTGCCCCCCTGACGAATGTTCGTCGAAAAATCTGCGCTGCCGATTTTCCACGCGGCAGCCCCTCTTTTCGTCAGCGTGCCCCCCTGACGAATGTTCGTCGAAAAATCTGCGCTGCCGATTTTCCACGCGGCAGCCCCTGTTTTCGTCAGCGTGCCCCCTGACGAATTTTCCTGCCTGGCCCAGTCCAGCGTCCAGCCCCTGTTCGTCGAAAAATCTGCGCTGCCGATTTTCCACGCGGCAGCCCCTCTTTTCGTCAGCGTGCCCCCCTGACGAATTTTCCTGCCTGGCCCGGCCAGTCCAGCCCCTGTTCGTCGAAAAATCTGCGCTGCCGATTTTCCACGCGGCAGCCCCTCTTTTCGTCAGCGTGCCCCCCTGACGAATTTTCCTGCCTGGCCCGGCCGGTCCAGCATCCAGCCCCTGTTCGTCGAAAAATCTGCGCTGCCGATTTTCCACGCGGCAGCCCCTGTTTTCCTCAGCGTGCCCCCCTGACGAATGTTCGTCGAAAAATCTGCGCTGCCGATTTTCCACGCGGCAGCCCCTCTTTTCGTCAGCGTGCCCCCCTGACGAATGTTCGTCGAAAAATCTGCGCTGCCGATTTTCCACGCGGCAGCCCCTCTTTTCGTCAGCGTGCCCCCTGACGAATTTTCCTGCCTGGCCCAGTCCAGCGTCCAGCCCCTGTTCGTCGAAAAATCTGCGCTGCCGATTTTCCACGCGGCAGCCCCTCTTTTCGTCAGCGTGCCCCCCTGACGAATTTTCCTGCCTGGCCCGGCCGGTCCAGCCCCTGTTCGTCGAAAAATCTGCGCTGCCGATTTTCCACTCCGCAGCCCCTGTTTTCGTCAGCGTGCCCCCCTGACGAATTTTCCTGCCTGGCCCGGCCAGTCCAGCGCCCAGCCCCTGTTCGTCGAAAAATCTGCGCTGCCGATTTTCCCCGACGAACCTGCAGCTGCACAAATCCGCGCTGCCACTGCCCCATTGTCTGGACCAACAGTCTTTTCCATCAAGCCCTGGACTATAAATCGTCCAGACTCATCGCCAGCACCCGCCCTGTCGGCATGGCTGCCGCTGCCCCGATGTCCAGACCAACAGTCTTTTTTGTCGACTTTGCCGATTTTGTCCGCGCTGCCGATTCCAACACTACCCCCTGCATCCAAACCAGCATTGTTTCGTCAGCTCTTCCCCTGACGATTTTAGCCCTGTAACAAACAGTAGGCCTCCAATCCCGCCAACGGGAGCCAAGTTGATAGGGAAGAGAATTGAATGACGCGCCTGGTCCTCGCACCCCGCCACCCGAGGGGCCTTTTTCCCGGCAGCCTCTGAAAAACTCTAGCTTTCACGGTCCTCGCCGCCCCTCACCACCATGGCAGGCCTCTAATCCCACCCATCAG
Source organism: Populus nigra (assembly GCF_951802175.1). Lineage (NCBI taxonomy): Eukaryota > Viridiplantae > Streptophyta > Magnoliopsida > Malpighiales > Salicaceae > Populus > Populus nigra. The sequence continues at coordinate 15,556,443 of NC_084853.1, forward strand.
CAGTTGTAGCCGATAGGGCAGTGATTTGAATGACGCGTCGCGGGCCTCCGGGTCATCTCACCCGGCCATTAATTGGAGCGTTTTTGGCTGGCCGAGGATGGGGGGATGGATCTCTTCTTCCGAAAAAGCAAACAGTACATCGGGAGTTATATGTCGGGGATTGCGAGGAGAGCCAACGCATGGGCGCGCGCACGGCAATTTAATGCCACGCCCACGCCAGCGTAGAGCTCTCCTCGCAATCCCCAAGCTCGGCGGTCCGCACCAGCCACGTCGGCCAGGCCTCCGACTTGCGAGCAGGGGCAGCGGCCACCGCCGCCGTGACGTCGCGGCAAGCAGACAGCCGCGCAGCAGCTGCCAGCACCTTGGCACAAGCACGGCAAATGAATGCCACGCCCACGCCGCGGATAAGCAGCCCCAACGCGCCCGACGGCTTGGAGCGGGTCCCGAAGACGGTGGCCGGAATCGGGTCGTCGCCGGCCGGAAAACGGGTCATCGATGCCGGCAATACTTCGGGCCATGAGGCCCCCCACCTTAGTCCGAGTTTAGCAACAGCCCACATATCCCCCGCGGCAGGCCTATGGGCGCCAGGCCAGCGCGCCCCATGGCCAGTCAGGGGGCACCCCCCTAAAGAGCAATAAGTGTCATTGAAGCTCTGGCAGGGGGAGACACTACTAGGTCCCAGCTGTCACCCCCCCTCTAAAAAATTCATTTCTTGGTATTTTGAGCTGAAATTTTGCACAGAGGTTGGCAAAAATCCAATCCAACTTTATTAATTTTTCCAGAATTTTTCGAGGTCGGGAAGTATTTTTTTTTATTTTCCTACCATTAAAAATCGAGGAAATCGGAAAAAATAGGAACCGGCTCGGAATGACCCCAAATTCAGTGGGCAGCCTCATAAAAATATGGCTGATTTTACTGGATTGATTTCATGTGGAAAGCACGACGTTTTGTTGTAGGAATGCGGGAACCCCGGCGGCTCGCCTGCCGCGGCCAGCGACGTCGGGCTGGCCCCTGCAGCGCCTAGCCTCTCCCACGCGGGGGGCAGGCCAGAGCGCGGGGGGCCAGGGCCCGAAGGCAGCCCCCCCGCGGGCGAGAGAGCAAGCCAGCAGGGGCTGTCGCCTGCCGCGGCCAGCGACGTCGGGCTGGCCCCTGCAGCGCCTAGCCTCTCCCACGCGGGGGGCAGGCCAGAACGCGGGGGGCCAGGGCCCGAAGGCAGCCCCCCCGCGGGCGAGAGAGCAAGCCAGCAGGGGCTGTCCGCGCGTCGCGCAGCGCGGCATGGCTGCGGGGGCCGCGCGCGCGCGCCCAAGCGCCCAAGGGCCCCCAAGGGCCCCAGGCCCTCAGGCCCCAGCGCCCCAGCGCCCAGCGCGGGCGGGCGCGCGCGCGCGTGTGGTCTTTGAGGGGCGCCGGCCTGGTGGCTCCCTAAAGAGCAATAAGTGTCATTGCAGCTCTGGCAGGGGGAGACACTACTAGGTCCCAGCTGTCACCCCCCCTCTAAAAAATTCATTTCTTGGTATTTTGAGCTGAAATTTTGCACAGAGGTTGGCAAAAATCCAATCCACCTTCATTAATTTTCCCAGAATTTTTCGAGGTCGGGAAGTATTTGTTTTAATTTTCCTACCATTAGAAATCGAGTAAATCCGCAAAACTAGGAACCGGCCCGGAATGACCCCAAATTCAGTGGGCAGCCTCATAAAAATATGGCTGATTTTACTGGATTGGTTTCATGTGGAAAGCACGACGTTTTCTTGTAGGAATGCGGGAACCCCGGCAGCTCGCCTGCCGCGGCCAGCGACGTCGGGGACGCTGGCCTGCGCTGTCGAGCCCGCGAGGGCTGTCTCCGCGGCAGGCCCCCCCTGAACGGGGCACGACAGGCCACCGCGCTGGCTCGTCCAGCGTCGACAGTCCCTCGTCCAGGTTTCAGATCGCGCCAAGTCGAACCCATGACCTGCTCAAGCCATCGTGCGCTGCCGAATTCGCATCTGCGTGTAGGCTGCCATTCCACGCGGCAGCCCCTGTTTTCGTCAGCGTGCCCCCCTGACGAATTTTCCTGCCTGGCCCAGTCCAGCGTCCAGCCCCTGTTCGTCGAAAAATCTGCGCTGCCGATTTTCCACGCGGCAGCCCCTCTTTTCGTCAGCGTGCCCCCCTGACGAATTTTCCTGCCTGGCCCGGCCAGTCCAGCCCCTGTTCGTCGAAAAATCTGCGCTGCCGATTTTCCACGCGGCAGCCCCTCTTTTCGTCAGCGTGCCCCCCTGACGAATTTTCCTGCCTGGCCCGGCCGGTCCAGCATCCAGCCCCTGTTCGTCGAAAAATCTGCGCTGCCGATTTTCCACGCGGCAGCCCCTGTTTTCCTCAGCGTGCCCCCCTGACGAATGTTCGTCGAAAAATCTGCGCTGCCGATTTTCCACGCGGCAGCCCCTCTTTTCGTCAGCGTGCCCCCCTGACGAATGTTCGTCGAAAAATCTGCGCTGCCGATTTTCCACGCGGCAGCCCCTGTTTTCGTCAGCGTGCCCCCTGACGAATTTTCCTGCCTGGCCCAGTCCAGCGTCCAGCCCCTGTTCGTCGAAAAATCTGCGCTGCCGATTTTCCACGCGGCAGCCCCTCTTTTCGTCAGCGTGCCCCCCTGACGAATTTTCCTGCCTGGCCCGGCCAGTCCAGCCCCTGTTCGTCGAAAAATCTGCGCTGCCGATTTTCCACGCGGCAGCCCCTCTTTTCGTCAGCGTGCCCCCCTGACGAATTTTCCTGCCTGGCCCGGCCGGTCCAGCATCCAGCCCCTGTTCGTCGAAAAATCTGCGCTGCCGATTTTCCACGCGGCAGCCCCTGTTTTCCTCAGCGTGCCCCCCTGACGAATGTTCGTCGAAAAATCTGCGCTGCCGATTTTCCACGCGGCAGCCCCTCTTTTCGTCAGCGTGCCCCCCTGACGAATGTTCGTCGAAAAATCTGCGCTGCCGATTTTCCACGCGGCAGCCCCTCTTTTCGTCAGCGTGCCCCCTGACGAATTTTCCTGCCTGGCCCAGTCCAGCGTCCAGCCCCTGTTCGTCGAAAAATCTGCGCTGCCGATTTTCCACGCGGCAGCCCCTCTTTTCGTCAGCGTGCCCCCCTGACGAATTTTCCTGCCTGGCCCGGCCGGTCCAGCCCCTGTTCGTCGAAAAATCTGCGCTGCCGATTTTCCACTCCGCAGCCCCTGTTTTCGTCAGCGTGCCCCCCTGACGAATTTTCCTGCCTG
>NC_084853.1:15569665-15574665 GCF_951802175.1 Populus nigra
AGGCCTCGGCAGCGGGCACGTCACGCCACGAGGTCGGGGATTGCGAGGAGAGCCAACGCATGGGCGCGCGCACGGCAATTTAATGCCACGCCCACGCCAGCGTAGAGCTCTCCTCGCAATCCCCAAGCTCGGCGGTCCGCACCAGCCACGTCGGCCAGGCCTCCGACTTGCGAGCAGGGGCAGCGGCCACCGCCGCCGTGACGTCGCGGCAAGCAGACAGCCGCGCAGCAGCTGCCAGCACCTTGGCACAAGCACGGCAAATGAATGCCACGCCCACGCCGCGGATAAGCAGCCCCAACGCGCCCGACGGCTTGGAGCGGGTCCCGAAGACGGTGGCCGGAATCGGGTCGTCGCCGGCCGGAAAACGGGTCATCGATGCCGGCAATACTTCGGGCCATGAGGCCCCCCACCTTAGTCCGAGTTTAGCAACAGCCCACATATCCCCCGCGGCAGGCCTATGGGCGCCAGGCCAGCGCGCCCCATGGCCAGTCAGGGGGCACCCCCCTAAAGAGCAATAAGTGTCATTGAAGCTCTGGCAGGGGGAGACACTACTAGGTCCCAGCTGTCACCCCCCCTCTAAAAAATTCATTTCTTGGTATTTTGAGCTGAAATTTTGCACAGAGGTTGGCAAAAATCCAATCCAACTTTATTAATTTTTCCAGAATTTTTCGAGGTCGGGAAGTATTTTTTTTTATTTTCCTACCATTAAAAATCGAGGAAATCGGAAAAAATAGGAACCGGCTCGGAATGACCCCAAATTCAGTGGGCAGCCTCATAAAAATATGGCTGATTTTACTGGATTGATTTCATGTGGAAAGCACGACGTTTTGTTGTAGGAATGCGGGAACCCCGGCGGCTCGCCTGCCGCGGCCAGCGACGTCGGGCTGGCCCCTGCAGCGCCTAGCCTCTCCCACGCGGGGGGCAGGCCAGAGCGCGGGGGGCCAGGGCCCGAAGGCAGCCCCCCCGCGGGCGAGAGAGCAAGCCAGCAGGGGCTGTCGCCTGCCGCGGCCAGCGACGTCGGGCTGGCCCCTGCAGCGCCTAGCCTCTCCCACGCGGGGGGCAGGCCAGAACGCGGGGGGCCAGGGCCCGAAGGCAGCCCCCCCGCGGGCGAGAGAGCAAGCCAGCAGGGGCTGTCGCCTGCCGCGGCCAGCGACGTCGGGCTGGCCCCTGCCGCGGCCAGCGATGTCGGGCTGTCGCCTGCCGCGGCCAGCGACGTCGGGCTGGCCCCTGCAGCGCCTAGCCTCTCCCACGCAGGGGGCAGGCCAGAACGCGGGGGGCCAGGGCCCGAAGGCAGCCCCCCCGCGGGCGAGAGAGCAAGCCAGCAGGGGCTGTCCGCGCGTCGCGCAGCGCGGCATGGCTGCGGGGGCCGCGCGCGCGCGCCCAAGCGCCCAAGGGCCCCCAAGGGCCCCAGGCCCTCAGGCCCCAGCGCCCCAGCGCCCAGCGCGGGCGGGCGCGCGCGCGCGTGTGGTCTTTGAGGGGCGCCGGCCTGGTGGCTCCCTAAAGAGCAATAAGTGTCATTGCAGCTCTGGCAGGGGGAGACACTACTAGGTCCCAGCTGTCACCCCCCCTCTAAAAAATTCATTTCTTGGTATTTTGAGCTGAAATTTTGCACAGAGGTTGGCAAAAATCCAATCCACCTTCATTAATTTTCCCAGAATTTTTCGAGGTCGGGAAGTATTTGTTTTAATTTTCCTACCATTAGAAATCGAGTAAATCCGCAAAACTAGGAACCGGCCCGGAATGACCCCAAATTCAGTGGGCAGCCTCATAAAAATATGGCTGATTTTACTGGATTGGTTTCATGTGGAAAGCACGACGTTTTCTTGTAGGAATGCGGGAACCCCGGCAGCTCGCCTGCCGCGGCCAGCGACGTCGGGGACGCTGGCCTGCGCTGTCGAGCCCGCGAGGGCTGTCTCCGCGGCAGGCCCCCCCTGAACGGGGCACGACAGGCCACCGCGCTGGCTCGTCCAGCGTCGACAGTCCCTCGTCCAGGTTTCAGATCGCGCCAAGTCGAACCCATGACCTGCTCAAGCCATCGTGCGCTGCCGAATTCGCATCTGCGTGTAGGCTGCCATTCCACGCGGCAGCCCCTGTTTTCGTCAGCGTGCCCCCCTGACGAATTTTCCTGCCTGGCCCAGTCCAGCGTCCAGCCCCTGTTCGTCGAAAAATCTGCGCTGCCGATTTTCCACGCGGCAGCCCCTCTTTTCGTCAGCGTGCCCCCCTGACGAATTTTCCTGCCTGGCCCGGCCAGTCCAGCCCCTGTTCGTCGAAAAATCTGCGCTGCCGATTTTCCACGCGGCAGCCCCTCTTTTCGTCAGCGTGCCCCCCTGACGAATTTTCCTGCCTGGCCCGGCCGGTCCAGCATCCAGCCCCTGTTCGTCGAAAAATCTGCGCTGCCGATTTTCCACGCGGCAGCCCCTGTTTTCCTCAGCGTGCCCCCCTGACGAATGTTCGTCGAAAAATCTGCGCTGCCGATTTTCCACGCGGCAGCCCCTCTTTTCGTCAGCGTGCCCCCCTGACGAATGTTCGTCGAAAAATCTGCGCTGCCGATTTTCCACGCGGCAGCCCCTCTTTTCGTCAGCGTGCCCCCTGACGAATTTTCCTGCCTGGCCCAGTCCAGCGTCCAGCCCCTGTTCGTCGAAAAATCTGCGCTGCCGATTTTCCACGCGGCAGCCCCTCTTTTCGTCAGCGTGCCCCCCTGACGAATTTTCCTGCCTGGCCCGGCCGGTCCAGCCCCTGTTCGTCGAAAAATCTGCGCTGCCGATTTTCCACTCCGCAGCCCCTGTTTTCGTCAGCGTGCCCCCCTGACGAATTTTCCTGCCTGGCCCGGCCAGTCCAGCGCCCAGCCCCTGTTCGTCGAAAAATCTGCGCTGCCGATTTTCCCCGACGAACCTGCAGCTGCACAAATCCGCGCTGCCACTGCCCCATTGTCTGGACCAACAGTCTTTTCCATCAAGCCCTGGACTATAAATCGTCCAGACTCATCGCCAGCACCCGCTGCCGATTCTGCCGACTTTGCCGATTTCGTCGGCGCTGCCGATTCCAACACTGCCCGCCGTGCCTGAACCAGCGCTGTTTCGTCAGCGTGTCCCCTTGACGAATTTCCCTGCCTGGCCTGGACAGTCCATCTTCCAGCCCATGTTCATCGAAAAATCTGCGCTGCCGATTTCCCCGACGAACCTGCAGCTGCACAAATCTGTGCTGCCGATTTCCCCCCCTGTCGGCATGGCTGCCGCTGCCCCGATGTCCAGACCAACAGTCTTTTTTGTCGACTTTGCCGATTTTGTCCGCGCTGCCGATTCCAACACTACCCCCTGCATCCAAACCAGCATTGTTTCGTCAGCTCTTCCCCTGACGATTTTAGCCCTGTAACAAACAGTAGGCCTCCAATCCCGCCAACGGGAGCCAAGTTGATAGGGAAGAGAATTGAATGACGCGCCTGGTCCTCGCACCCCGCCACCCGAGGGGCCTTTTTCCCGGCAGCCTCTGAAAAACTCTAGCTTTCACGGTCCTCGCCGCCCCTCACCACCATGGCAGGCCTCTAATCCCACCCATCAGCAGTTGTAGCCGATAGGGCAGTGATTTGAATGACGCGTCGCGGGCCTCCGGGTCATCTCACCCGGCCATTAATTGGAGCGTTTTTGGCTGGCCGAGGATGGGGGGATGGATCTCTTCTTCCGAAAAAGCAAACAGTACATCGGGAGTTATGTTGACGGGGCATGGAATTGAATGACCCGTCGCGGGCCGCCGGGTCATCTCACCCGGCCATCCCGGGGAGCGTTTTTCCCGGCAGCATCGGGGAAACTCTTGCTTTCACTGCCCGCTGCCCAAGTCCCCACTCGAATCGGCCCCCCGCGCCAACAAGCCAACGCTGCCGAATCGGCAGACACTGCTGCCGAATCTGCCGACACTGCCCCGCGGGCTGCCACTGCCCCAGTGTCTAAACCAGCGGTCTTTCTCATCGAGCCTTGGACTATCCAGTCCGTCCTGACTCATCGCCAGCACCTGCTGCCGATTCTGCCGACTTTGCCGATTTTCTCGGCGCTGCCGATTCCAACACTGCGCCCACCGTGTCTGAACCAGCGCTGTTTCGTCAGCGTGTCCCCTCGACGAATTTTCCTGCCTGGCCTGGACAGTCCACCGTCCAGCCCGTGTTCGTCGAAAAATCTGCGCTGCCGATTCTGCCGACTTTGCCGATTTCGTCGGCGCTGCCGATTCCAACACTGCCCGCCGTGCCTGAACCAGCGCTGTTTCGTCAGCGTGTCCCCTCGACAAATTTTCCTGCCTGGCCTGGACAGTCCATCGCCCAGCCCATGTTCGTCGCAAAATCTGCGCTGCCGATTTTCCCCGACGAACCTGCAGCCGCACAAATCTGCGCTGCCGAATCTGCCGACACTGTCCCGCGGGCTGCCACTGCCCCAGTGTCTAAACCAGCAGTCTTTCTCGTCGAGCCTTGGACTATCCAGCCCGTCCAGACCCATCGCCAGCACCCGCTGCCGATTCTGCCGACTTTGCCGATTTCGTCGGCGCTGCCGATTCCACCACTGCCCGCCGTGCCTGAACCAGCGCTGTTTCGTCAGCGTGTCCCCTCGATGAATTTTCCTGCATGGCCCGGCCAGTCCAGCGTCCAGCCCATGTTCGTCGAAAAATCTGCGCTGCCGATTCTGCCGACTTTGCCGATTTCGTCGGCGCTGCCGATTCCAACACTGCCCGCCGTGCCTGAACCAGCGCTGTTTCGTCAGCGTGTCCCCTCGACAAATTTTCCTGCCTGGCCTGGACAGTCCACCGTCCAGCCCGTGTTCGTCGAAAAATCTGCGCTGCCGATTCTGCCGACTTTGCCGATTTCGTCGGCGCTGCCGATTCCAACACTGCCCGCCGTGCCTGAACCAGCGCTGTTTCGTCAGCGTGTCCCCTCGACAAATTTTCCTGCCTGGCCTGGACAGTCCATCGCCCAGCCCATGTTCGTCGCAAAATCTGCGCTGCCGATTTTCCCCGACGAA
>NC_084853.1:15584665-15587165 GCF_951802175.1 Populus nigra
TTGAGGGGCGCCGGCCTGGTGGCTCCCTAAAGAGCAATAAGTGTCATTGCAGCTCTGGCAGGGGGAGACACTACTAGGTCCCAGCTGTCACCCCCCCTCTAAAAAATTCATTTCTTGGTATTTTGAGCTGAAATTTTGCACAGAGGTTGGCAAAAATCCAATCCACCTTCATTAATTTTCCCAGAATTTTTCGAGGTCGGGAAGTATTTGTTTTAATTTTCCTACCATTAGAAATCGAGTAAATCCGCAAAACTAGGAACCGGCCCGGAATGACCCCAAATTCAGTGGGCAGCCTCATAAAAATATGGCTGATTTTACTGGATTGGTTTCATGTGGAAAGCACGACGTTTTCTTGTAGGAATGCGGGAACCCCGGCAGCTCGCCTGCCGCGGCCAGCGACGTCGGGGACGCTGGCCTGCGCTGTCGAGCCCGCGAGGGCTGTCTCCGCGGCAGGCCCCCCCTGAACGGGGCACGACAGGCCACCGCGCTGGCTCGTCCAGCGTCGACAGTCCCTCGTCCAGGTTTCAGATCGCGCCAAGTCGAACCCATGACCTGCTCAAGCCATCGTGCGCTGCCGAATTCGCATCTGCGTGTAGGCTGCCATTCCACGCGGCAGCCCCTGTTTTCGTCAGCGTGCCCCCCTGACGAATTTTCCTGCCTGGCCCAGTCCAGCGTCCAGCCCCTGTTCGTCGAAAAATCTGCGCTGCCGATTTTCCACGCGGCAGCCCCTCTTTTCGTCAGCGTGCCCCCCTGACGAATTTTCCTGCCTGGCCCGGCCAGTCCAGCCCCTGTTCGTCGAAAAATCTGCGCTGCCGATTTTCCACGCGGCAGCCCCTCTTTTCGTCAGCGTGCCCCCCTGACGAATTTTCCTGCCTGGCCCGGCCGGTCCAGCATCCAGCCCCTGTTCGTCGAAAAATCTGCGCTGCCGATTTTCCACGCGGCAGCCCCTGTTTTCCTCAGCGTGCCCCCCTGACGAATGTTCGTCGAAAAATCTGCGCTGCCGATTTTCCACGCGGCAGCCCCTCTTTTCGTCAGCGTGCCCCCCTGACGAATGTTCGTCGAAAAATCTGCGCTGCCGATTTTCCACGCGGCAGCCCCTCTTTTCGTCAGCGTGCCCCCTGACGAATTTTCCTGCCTGGCCCAGTCCAGCGTCCAGCCCCTGTTCGTCGAAAAATCTGCGCTGCCGATTTTCCACGCGGCAGCCCCTCTTTTCGTCAGCGTGCCCCCCTGACGAATTTTCCTGCCTGGCCCGGCCGGTCCAGCCCCTGTTCGTCGAAAAATCTGCGCTGCCGATTTTCCACTCCGCAGCCCCTGTTTTCGTCAGCGTGCCCCCCTGACGAATTTTCCTGCCTGGCCCGGCCAGTCCAGCGCCCAGCCCCTGTTCGTCGAAAAATCTGCGCTGCCGATTTTCCCCGACGAACCTGCAGCTGCACAAATCCGCGCTGCCACTGCCCCATTGTCTGGACCAACAGTCTTTTCCATCAAGCCCTGGACTATAAATCGTCCAGACTCATCGCCAGCACCCGCTGCCGATTCTGCCGACTTTGCCGATTTCGTCGGCGCTGCCGATTCCAACACTGCCCGCCGTGCCTGAACCAGCGCTGTTTCGTCAGCGTGTCCCCTTGACGAATTTCCCTGCCTGGCCTGGACAGTCCATCTTCCAGCCCATGTTCATCGAAAAATCTGCGCTGCCGATTTCCCCGACGAACCTGCAGCTGCACAAATCTGTGCTGCCGATTTCCCCCCCTGTCGGCATGGCTGCCGCTGCCCCGATGTCCAGACCAACAGTCTTTTTTGTCGACTTTGCCGATTTTGTCCGCGCTGCCGATTCCAACACTACCCCCTGCATCCAAACCAGCATTGTTTCGTCAGCTCTTCCCCTGACGATTTTAGCCCTGTAACAAACAGTAGGCCTCCAATCCCGCCAACGGGAGCCAAGTTGATAGGGAAGAGAATTGAATGACGCGCCTGGTCCTCGCACCCCGCCACCCGAGGGGCCTTTTTCCCGGCAGCCTCTGAAAAACTCTAGCTTTCACGGTCCTCGCCGCCCCTCACCACCATGGCAGGCCTCTAATCCCACCCATCAGCAGTTGTAGCCGATAGGGCAGTGATTTGAATGACGCGTCGCGGGCCTCCGGGTCATCTCACCCGGCCATTAATTGGAGCGTTTTTGGCTGGCCGAGGATGGGGGGATGGATCTCTTCTTCCGAAAAAGCAAACAGTACATCGGGAGTTATGTTGACGGGGCATGGAATTGAATGACCCGTCGCGGGCCGCCGGGTCATCTCACCCGGCCATCCCGGGGAGCGTTTTTCCCGGCAGCATCGGGGAAACTCTTGCTTTCACTGCCCGCTGCCCAAGTCCCCACTCGAATCGGCCCCCCGCGCCAACAAGCCAACGCTGCCGAATCGGCAGACACTGCTGCCGAATCTGCCGACACTGCCCCGCGGGCTGCCACTGCCCCAGTGTCTAAACCAGCGGTCTTTCTCATCGAGCCTTG
>NC_084853.1:15597165-15601805 GCF_951802175.1 Populus nigra
CCGCGGCAGGCCTATGGGCGCCAGGCCAGCGCGCCCCATGGCCAGTCAGGGGGCACCCCCCTAAAGAGCAATAAGTGTCATTGAAGCTCTGGCAGGGGGAGACACTACTAGGTCCCAGCTGTCACCCCCCCTCTAAAAAATTCATTTCTTGGTATTTTGAGCTGAAATTTTGCACAGAGGTTGGCAAAAATCCAATCCAACTTTATTAATTTTTCCAGAATTTTTCGAGGTCGGGAAGTATTTTTTTTTATTTTCCTACCATTAAAAATCGAGGAAATCGGAAAAAATAGGAACCGGCTCGGAATGACCCCAAATTCAGTGGGCAGCCTCATAAAAATATGGCTGATTTTACTGGATTGATTTCATGTGGAAAGCACGACGTTTTGTTGTAGGAATGCGGGAACCCCGGCGGCTCGCCTGCCGCGGCCAGCGACGTCGGGCTGGCCCCTGCAGCGCCTAGCCTCTCCCACGCGGGGGGCAGGCCAGAGCGCGGGGGGCCAGGGCCCGAAGGCAGCCCCCCCGCGGGCGAGAGAGCAAGCCAGCAGGGGCTGTCGCCTGCCGCGGCCAGCGACGTCGGGCTGGCCCCTGCAGCGCCTAGCCTCTCCCACGCGGGGGGCAGGCCAGAACGCGGGGGGCCAGGGCCCGAAGGCAGCCCCCCCGCGGGCGAGAGAGCAAGCCAGCAGGGGCTGTCGCCTGCCGCGGCCAGCGACGTCGGGCTGGCCCCTGCCGCGGCCAGCGATGTCGGGCTGTCGCCTGCCGCGGCCAGCGACGTCGGGCTGGCCCCTGCAGCGCCTAGCCTCTCCCACGCAGGGGGCAGGCCAGAACGCGGGGGGCCAGGGCCCGAAGGCAGCCCCCCCGCGGGCGAGAGAGCAAGCCAGCAGGGGCTGTCCGCGCGTCGCGCAGCGCGGCATGGCTGCGGGGGCCGCGCGCGAGCGCGCCCAAGGGCCCCCAAGGGCCCCAGGCCCTCAGGCCCCAGCGCCCCAGCGCCCAGCGCGGGCGGGCGCGCGCAGCGCGTGTGGTCTTTGAGGGGCGCCGGCCTGGTGGCTCCCTAAAGAGCAATAAGTGTCATTGCAGCTCTGGCAGGGGGAGACACTACTAGGTCCCAGCTGTCACCCCCCCTCTAAAAAATTCATTTCTTGGTATTTTGAGCTGAAATTTTGCACAGAGGTTGGCAAAAATCCAATCCACCTTCATTAATTTTCCCAGAATTTTTCGAGGTCGGGAAGTATTTGTTTTAATTTTCCTACCATTAGAAATCGAGTAAATCCGCAAAACTAGGAACCGGCCCGGAATGACCCCAAATTCAGTGGGCAGCCTCATAAAAATATGGCTGATTTTACTGGATTGGTTTCATGTGGAAAGCACGACGTTTTCTTGTAGGAATGCGGGAACCCCGGCAGCTCGCCTGCCGCGGCCAGCGACGTCGGGGACGCTGGCCTGCGCTGTCGAGCCCGCGAGGGCTGTCTCCGCGGCAGGCCCCCCCTGAACGGGGCACGACAGGCCACCGCGCTGGCTCGTCCAGCGTCGACAGTCCCTCGTCCAGGTTTCAGATCGCGCCAAGTCGAACCCATGACCTGCTCAAGCCATCGTGCGCTGCCGAATTCGCATCTGCGTGTAGGCTGCCATTCCACGCGGCAGCCCCTGTTTTCGTCAGCGTGCCCCCCTGACGAATTTTCCTGCCTGGCCCAGTCCAGCGTCCAGCCCCTGTTCGTCGAAAAATCTGCGCTGCCGATTTTCCACGCGGCAGCCCCTCTTTTCGTCAGCGTGCCCCCCTGACGAATTTTCCTGCCTGGCCCGGCCAGTCCAGCCCCTGTTCGTCGAAAAATCTGCGCTGCCGATTTTCCACGCGGCAGCCCCTCTTTTCGTCAGCGTGCCCCCCTGACGAATTTTCCTGCCTGGCCCGGCCGGTCCAGCATCCAGCCCCTGTTCGTCGAAAAATCTGCGCTGCCGATTTTCCACGCGGCAGCCCCTGTTTTCCTCAGCGTGCCCCCCTGACGAATGTTCGTCGAAAAATCTGCGCTGCCGATTTTCCACGCGGCAGCCCCTCTTTTCGTCAGCGTGCCCCCCTGACGAATGTTCGTCGAAAAATCTGCGCTGCCGATTTTCCACGCGGCAGCCCCTCTTTTCGTCAGCGTGCCCCCTGACGAATTTTCCTGCCTGGCCCAGTCCAGCGTCCAGCCCCTGTTCGTCGAAAAATCTGCGCTGCCGATTTTCCACGCGGCAGCCCCTCTTTTCGTCAGCGTGCCCCCCTGACGAATTTTCCTGCCTGGCCCGGCCGGTCCAGCCCCTGTTCGTCGAAAAATCTGCGCTGCCGATTTTCCACTCCGCAGCCCCTGTTTTCGTCAGCGTGCCCCCCTGACGAATTTTCCTGCCTGGCCCGGCCAGTCCAGCGCCCAGCCCCTGTTCGTCGAAAAATCTGCGCTGCCGATTTTCCCCGACGAACCTGCAGCTGCACAAATCCGCGCTGCCACTGCCCCATTGTCTGGACCAACAGTCTTTTCCATCAAGCCCTGGACTATAAATCGTCCAGACTCATCGCCAGCACCCGCTGCCGATTCTGCCGACTTTGCCGATTTCGTCGGCGCTGCCGATTCCAACACTGCCCGCCGTGCCTGAACCAGCGCTGTTTCGTCAGCGTGTCCCCTTGACGAATTTCCCTGCCTGGCCTGGACAGTCCATCTTCCAGCCCATGTTCATCGAAAAATCTGCGCTGCCGATTTCCCCGACGAACCTGCAGCTGCACAAATCTGTGCTGCCGATTTCCCCCCCTGTCGGCATGGCTGCCGCTGCCCCGATGTCCAGACCAACAGTCTTTTTTGTCGACTTTGCCGATTTTGTCCGCGCTGCCGATTCCAACACTACCCCCTGCATCCAAACCAGCATTGTTTCGTCAGCTCTTCCCCTGACGATTTTAGCCCTGTAACAAACAGTAGGCCTCCAATCCCGCCAACGGGAGCCAAGTTGATAGGGAAGAGAATTGAATGACGCGCCTGGTCCTCGCACCCCGCCACCCGAGGGGCCTTTTTCCCGGCAGCCTCTGAAAAACTCTAGCTTTCACGGTCCTCGCCGCCCCTCACCACCATGGCAGGCCTCTAATCCCACCCATCAGCAGTTGTAGCCGATAGGGCAGTGATTTGAATGACGCGTCGCGGGCCTCCGGGTCATCTCACCCGGCCATTAATTGGAGCGTTTTTGGCTGGCCGAGGATGGGGGGATGGATCTCTTCTTCCGAAAAAGCAAACAGTACATCGGGAGTTATGTTGACGGGGCATGGAATTGAATGACCCGTCGCGGGCCGCCGGGTCATCTCACCCGGCCATCCCGGGGAGCGTTTTTCCCGGCAGCATCGGGGAAACTCTTGCTTTCACTGCCCGCTGCCCAAGTCCCCACTCGAATCGGCCCCCCGCGCCAACAAGCCAACGCTGCCGAATCGGCAGACACTGCTGCCGAATCTGCCGACACTGCCCCGCGGGCTGCCACTGCCCCAGTGTCTAAACCAGCGGTCTTTCTCATCGAGCCTTGGACTATCCAGTCCGTCCTGACTCATCGCCAGCACCTGCTGCCGATTCTGCCGACTTTGCCGATTTTCTCGGCGCTGCCGATTCCAACACTGCGCCCACCGTGTCTGAACCAGCGCTGTTTCGTCAGCGTGTCCCCTCGACGAATTTTCCTGCCTGGCCTGGACAGTCCACCGTCCAGCCCGTGTTCGTCGAAAAATCTGCGCTGCCGATTCTGCCGACTTTGCCGATTTCGTCGGCGCTGCCGATTCCAACACTGCCCGCCGTGCCTGAACCAGCGCTGTTTCGTCAGCGTGTCCCCTCGACAAATTTTCCTGCCTGGCCTGGACAGTCCATCGCCCAGCCCATGTTCGTCGCAAAATCTGCGCTGCCGATTTTCCCCGACGAACCTGCAGCCGCACAAATCTGCGCTGCCGAATCTGCCGACACTGTCCCGCGGGCTGCCACTGCCCCAGTGTCTAAACCAGCAGTCTTTCTCGTCGAGCCTTGGACTATCCAGCCCGTCCAGACCCATCGCCAGCACCCGCTGCCGATTCTGCCGACTTTGCCGATTTCGTCGGCGCTGCCGATTCCACCACTGCCCGCCGTGCCTGAACCAGCGCTGTTTCGTCAGCGTGTCCCCTCGATGAATTTTCCTGCATGGCCCGGCCAGTCCAGCGTCCAGCCCATGTTCGTCGAAAAATCTGCGCTGCCGATTCTGCCGACTTTGCCGATTTCGTCGGCGCTGCCGATTCCAACACTGCCCGCCGTGCCTGAACCAGCGCTGTTTCGTCAGCGTGTCCCCTCGACAAATTTTCCTGCCTGGCCTGGACAGTCCACCGTCCAGCCCGTGTTCGTCGAAAAATCTGCGCTGCCGATTCTGCCGACTTTGCCGATTTCGTCGGCGCTGCCGATTCCAACACTGCCCGCCGTGCCTGAACCAGCGCTGTTTCGTCAGCGTGTCCCCTCGACAAATTTTCCTGCCTGGCCTGGACAGTCCATCGCCCAGCCCATGTTCGTCGCAAAATCTGCGCTGCCGATTTTCCCCGACGAACCTGCAGCCGCACAAATCTGCGCTGCCGAATCTGCCGACACTGTCCCGCGGGCTGCCACTGCCCCAGTGTCTAAACCAGCAGTCTTTCT
>NC_084853.1:15609505-15612005 GCF_951802175.1 Populus nigra
CGGCAAAGTCGGCAGAATCGGCAGCGCAGATTTTTCGACGAACATGGGCTGGACGCTGGACTGGCCGGGCCATGCAGGAAAATTCATCGAGGGGACACGCTGACGAAACAGCGCTGGTTCAGGCACGGCGGGCAGTGGTGGAATCGGCAGCGCCGACGAAATCGGCAAAGTCGGCAGAATCGGCAGCGGGTGCTGGCGATGGGTCTGGACGGGCTGGATAGTCCAAGGCTCGACGAGAAAGACTGCTGGTTTAGACACTGGGGCAGTGGCAGCCCGCGGGACAGTGTCGGCAGATTCGGCAGCGCAGATTTGTGCGGCTGCAGGTTCGTCGGGGAAAATCGGCAGCGCAGATTTTGCGACGAACATGGGCTGGGCGATGGACTGTCCAGGCCAGGCAGGAAAATTTGTCGAGGGGACACGCTGACGAAACAGCGCTGGTTCAGGCACGGCGGGCAGTGTTGGAATCGGCAGCGCCGACGAAATCGGCAAAGTCGGCAGAATCGGCAGCGCAGATTTTTCGACGAACACGGGCTGGACGGTGGACTGTCCAGGCCAGGCAGGAAAATTCGTCGAGGGGACACGCTGACGAAACAGCGCTGGTTCAGACACGGTGGGCGCAGTGTTGGAATCGGCAGCGCCGAGAAAATCGGCAAAGTCGGCAGAATCGGCAGCAGGTGCTGGCGATGAGTCAGGACGGACTGGATAGTCCAAGGCTCGATGAGAAAGACCGCTGGTTTAGACACTGGGGCAGTGGCAGCCCGCGGGGCAGTGTCGGCAGATTCGGCAGCAGTGTCTGCCGATTCGGCAGCGTTGGCTTGTTGGCGCGGGGGGCCGATTCGAGTGGGGACTTGGGCAGCGGGCAGTGAAAGCAAGAGTTTCCCCGATGCTGCCGGGAAAAACGCTCCCCGGGATGGCCGGGTGAGATGACCCGGCGGCCCGCGACGGGTCATTCAATTCCATGCCCCGTCAACATAACTCCCGATGTACTGTTTGCTTTTTCGGAAGAAGAGATCCATCCCCCCATCCTCGGCCAGCCAAAAACGCTCCAATTAATGGCCGGGTGAGATGACCCGGAGGCCCGCGACGCGTCATTCAAATCACTGCCCTATCGGCTACAACTGCTGATGGGTGGGATTAGAGGCCTGCCATGGTGGTGAGGGGCGGCGAGGACCGTGAAAGCTAGAGTTTTTCAGAGGCTGCCGGGAAAAAGGCCCCTCGGGTGGCGGGGTGCGAGGACCAGGCGCGTCATTCAATTCTCTTCCCTATCAACTTGGCTCCCGTTGGCGGGATTGGAGGCCTACTGTTTGTTACAGGGCTAAAATCGTCAGGGGAAGAGCTGACGAAACAATGCTGGTTTGGATGCAGGGGGTAGTGTTGGAATCGGCAGCGCGGACAAAATCGGCAAAGTCGACAAAAAAGACTGTTGGTCTGGACATCGGGGCAGCGGCAGCCATGCCGACAGGGGGGGAAATCGGCAGCACAGATTTGTGCAGCTGCAGGTTCGTCGGGGAAATCGGCAGCGCAGATTTTTCGATGAACATGGGCTGGAAGATGGACTGTCCAGGCCAGGCAGGGAAATTCGTCAAGGGGACACGCTGACGAAACAGCGCTGGTTCAGGCACGGCGGGCAGTGTTGGAATCGGCAGCGCCGACGAAATCGGCAAAGTCGGCAGAATCGGCAGCGGGTGCTGGCGATGAGTCTGGACGATTTATAGTCCAGGGCTTGATGGAAAAGACTGTTGGTCCAGACAATGGGGCAGTGGCAGCGCGGATTTGTGCAGCTGCAGGTTCGTCGGGGAAAATCGGCAGCGCAGATTTTTCGACGAACAGGGGCTGGGCGCTGGACTGGCCGGGCCAGGCAGGAAAATTCGTCAGGGGGGCACGCTGACGAAAACAGGGGCTGCGGAGTGGAAAATCGGCAGCGCAGATTTTTCGACGAACAGGGGCTGGACCGGCCGGGCCAGGCAGGAAAATTCGTCAGGGGGGCACGCTGACGAAAAGAGGGGCTGCCGCGTGGAAAATCGGCAGCGCAGATTTTTCGACGAACAGGGGCTGGACGCTGGACTGGGCCAGGCAGGAAAATTCGTCAGGGGGCACGCTGACGAAAAGAGGGGCTGCCGCGTGGAAAATCGGCAGCGCAGATTTTTCGACGAACATTCGTCAGGGGGGCACGCTGACGAAAAGAGGGGCTGCCGCGTGGAAAATCGGCAGCGCAGATTTTTCGACGAACATTCGTCAGGGGGGCACGCTGAGGAAAACAGGGGCTGCCGCGTGGAAAATCGGCAGCGCAGATTTTTCGACGAACAGGGGCTGGATGCTGGACCGGCCGGGCCAGGCAGGAAAA
The DNA here is from genome assembly GCF_951802175.1 of Populus nigra. Lineage (NCBI taxonomy): Eukaryota > Viridiplantae > Streptophyta > Magnoliopsida > Malpighiales > Salicaceae > Populus > Populus nigra. The sequence continues at coordinate 15,611,850 of NC_084853.1, forward strand.
TTCGTCAGGGGGGCACGCTGACGAAAAGAGGGGCTGCCGCGTGGAAAATCGGCAGCGCAGATTTTTCGACGAACAGGGGCTGGACTGGCCGGGCCAGGCAGGAAAATTCGTCAGGGGGGCACGCTGACGAAAAGAGGGGCTGCCGCGTGGAAAATC
>NC_084853.1:15622005-15627005 GCF_951802175.1 Populus nigra
GCTGGTTTAGACACGGTGGGCGCAGTGTTGGAATCGGCAGCGCCGATGAAACCGGCAAAGTCGGCAGAATTGGCAGCGGGTGCTGGCGATGGGTCTGGACGGGCTGGATAGTCCAAGGCTCGACGAGAAAGACCGCAGGTTGAGACACTGGGGCAGTGGCAGCCCGCGGGACAGTGTTGGCAGATTCGGCAGCGCAGATTTGTGCGGCTGCAGGTTCGTCGGGGAAAATCGGCAGCGCAGATTTTTCGACGAGCATGGGCTGGACGATGGACTGTCCAGGCCAGGCAGGAAAATTTGTCGAGGGGACACGCTGACGAAACAGCGCTGGTTCAGGCACGGCGGGCAGTGTTGGAATCGGCAGCGCCGACGAAATCGGCAAAGTCGGCAGAATCGGCAGCGCAGATTTTTCGACGAACATGGGCTGGACGCTGGACTGGCCGGGCCATGCAGGAAAATTCATCGAGGGGACACGCTGACGAAACAGCGCTGGTTCAGGCACGGCGGGCAGTGGTGGAATCGGCAGCGCCGACGAAATCGGCAAAGTCGGCAGAATCGGCAGCGGGTGCTGGCGATGGGTCTGGACGGGCTGGATAGTCCAAGGCTCGACGAGAAAGACTGCTGGTTTAGACACTGGGGCAGTGGCAGCCCGCGGGACAGTGTCGGCAGATTCGGCAGCGCAGATTTGTGCGGCTGCAGGTTCGTCGGGGAAAATCGGCAGCGCAGATTTTGCGACGAACATGGGCTGGGCGATGGACTGTTCCGGCCTTCGTGCGTGGAAAATTTGTCGAGGGGACACGCTGACGAAACAGCGCTGGTTCAGGCACGGCGGGCAGTGTTGGAATCGGCAGCGCCGACGAAATCGGCAAAGTCGGCAGAATCGGCAGCGCAGATTTTTCGACGAACACGGGCTGGACGGTGGACTGTCCAGGCCAGGCAGGAAAATTTGTCGAGGGGACACGCTGACGAAACAGCGCTGGTTCAGGCACGGCGGGCAGTGTTGGAATCGGCAGCGCCGACGAAATCGGCAAAGTCGGCAGAATCGGCAGCGCAGATTTTTCGACGAACATGGGCTGGACGCTGGACTGGCCGGGCCATGCAGGAAAATTCATCGAGGGGACACGCTGACGAAACAGCGCTGGTTCAGGCACGGCGGGCAGTGGTGGAATCGGCAGCGCCGACGAAATCGGCAAAGTCGGCAGAATCGGCAGCGGGTGCTGGCGATGGGTCTGGACGGGCTGGATAGTCCAAGGCTCGACGAGAAAGACTGCTGGTTTAGACACTGGGGCAGTGGCAGCCCGCGGGACAGTGTCGGCAGATTCGGCAGCGCAGATTTGTGCGGCTGCAGGTTCGTCGGGGAAAATCGGCAGCGCAGATTTTGCGACGAACATGGGCTGGGCGATGGACTGTCCAGGCCAGGCAGGAAAATTTGTCGAGGGGACACGCTGACGAAACAGCGCTGGTTCAGGCACGGCGGGCAGTGTTGGAATCGGCAGCGCCGACGAAATCGGCAAAGTCGGCAGAATCGGCAGCGCAGATTTTTCGACGAACACGGGCTGGACGGTGGACTGTCCAGGCCAGGCAGGAAAATTCGTCGAGGGGACACGCTGACGAAACAGCGCTGGTTCAGACACGGTGGGCGCAGTGTTGGAATCGGCAGCGCCGAGAAAATCGGCAAAGTCGGCAGAATCGGCAGCAGGTGCTGGCGATGAGTCAGGACGGACTGGATAGTCCAAGGCTCGATGAGAAAGACCGCTGGTTTAGACACTGGGGCAGTGGCAGCCCGCGGGGCAGTGTCGGCAGATTCGGCAGCAGTGTCTGCCGATTCGGCAGCGTTGGCTTGTTGGCGCGGGGGGCCGATTCGAGTGGGGACTTGGGCAGCGGGCAGTGAAAGCAAGAGTTTCCCCGATGCTGCCGGGAAAAACGCTCCCCGGGATGGCCGGGTGAGATGACCCGGCGGCCCGCGACGGGTCATTCAATTCCATGCCCCGTCAACATAACTCCCGATGTACTGTTTGCTTTTTCGGAAGAAGAGATCCATCCCCCCATCCTCGGCCAGCCAAAAACGCTCCAATTAATGGCCGGGTGAGATGACCCGGAGGCCCGCGACGCGTCATTCAAATCACTGCCCTATCGGCTACAACTGCTGATGGGTGGGATTAGAGGCCTGCCATGGTGGTGAGGGGCGGCGAGGACCGTGAAAGCTAGAGTTTTTCAGAGGCTGCCGGGAAAAAGGCCCCTCGGGTGGCGGGGTGCGAGGACCAGGCGCGTCATTCAATTCTCTTCCCTATCAACTTGGCTCCCGTTGGCGGGATTGGAGGCCTACTGTTTGTTACAGGGCTAAAATCGTCAGGGGAAGAGCTGACGAAACAATGCTGGTTTGGATGCAGGGGGTAGTGTTGGAATCGGCAGCGCGGACAAAATCGGCAAAGTCGACAAAAAAGACTGTTGGTCTGGACATCGGGGCAGCGGCAGCCATGCCGACAGGGGGGGAAATCGGCAGCACAGATTTGTGCAGCTGCAGGTTCGTCGGGGAAATCGGCAGCGCAGATTTTTCGATGAACATGGGCTGGAAGATGGACTGTCCAGGCCAGGCAGGGAAATTCGTCAAGGGGACACGCTGACGAAACAGCGCTGGTTCAGGCACGGCGGGCAGTGTTGGAATCGGCAGCGCCGACGAAATCGGCAAAGTCGGCAGAATCGGCAGCGGGTGCTGGCGATGAGTCTGGACGATTTATAGTCCAGGGCTTGATGGAAAAGACTGTTGGTCCAGACAATGGGGCAGTGGCAGCGCGGATTTGTGCAGCTGCAGGTTCGTCGGGGAAAATCGGCAGCGCAGATTTTTCGACGAACAGGGGCTGGGCGCTGGACTGGCCGGGCCAGGCAGGAAAATTCGTCAGGGGGGCACGCTGACGAAAACAGGGGCTGCGGAGTGGAAAATCGGCAGCGCAGATTTTTCGACGAACAGGGGCTGGACCGGCCGGGCCAGGCAGGAAAATTCGTCAGGGGGGCACGCTGACGAAAAGAGGGGCTGCCGCGTGGAAAATCGGCAGCGCAGATTTTTCGACGAACAGGGGCTGGACGCTGGACTGGGCCAGGCAGGAAAATTCGTCAGGGGGCACGCTGACGAAAAGAGGGGCTGCCGCGTGGAAAATCGGCAGCGCAGATTTTTCGACGAACATTCGTCAGGGGGGCACGCTGACGAAAAGAGGGGCTGCCGCGTGGAAAATCGGCAGCGCAGATTTTTCGACGAACATTCGTCAGGGGGGCACGCTGAGGAAAACAGGGGCTGCCGCGTGGAAAATCGGCAGCGCAGATTTTTCGACGAACAGGGGCTGGATGCTGGACCGGCCGGGCCAGGCAGGAAAATTCGTCAGGGGGGCACGCTGACGAAAAGAGGGGCTGCCGCGTGGAAAATCGGCAGCGCAGATTTTTCGACGAACAGGGGCTGGACTGGCCGGGCCAGGCAGGAAAATTCGTCAGGGGGGCACGCTGACGAAAAGAGGGGCTGCCGCGTGGAAAATCGGCAGCGCAGATTTTTCGACGAACAGGGGCTGGACGCTGGACTGGGCCAGGCAGGAAAATTCGTCAGGGGGGCACGCTGACGAAAACAGGGGCTGCCGCGTGGAATGGCAGCCTACACGCAGATGCGAATTCGGCAGCGCACGATGGCTTGAGCAGGTCATGGGTTCGACTTGGCGCGATCTGAAACCTGGACGAGGGACTGTCGACGCTGGACGAGCCAGCGCGGTGGCCTGTCGTGCCCCGTTCAGGGGGGGCCTGCCGCGGAGACAGCCCTCGCGGGCTCGACAGCGCAGGCCAGCGTCCCCGACGTCGCTGGCCGCGGCAGGCGAGCTGCCGGGGTTCCCGCATTCCTACAAGAAAACGTCGTGCTTTCCACATGAAACCAATCCAGTAAAATCAGCCATATTTTTATGAGGCTGCCCACTGAATTTGGGGTCATTCCGGGCCGGTTCCTAGTTTTGCGGATTTACTCGATTTCTAATGGTAGGAAAATTAAAACAAATACTTCCCGACCTCGAAAAATTCTGGGAAAATTAATGAAGGTGGATTGGATTTTTGCCAACCTCTGTGCAAAATTTCAGCTCAAAATACCAAGAAATGAATTTTTTAGAGGGGGGGTGACAGCTGGGACCTAGTAGTGTCTCCCCCTGCCAGAGCTGCAATGACACTTATTGCTCTTTAGGGAGCCACCAGGCCGGCGCCCCTCAAAGACCACACGCGCGCGCGCGCCCGCCCGCGCTGGGCGCTGGGGCGCTGGGGCCTGAGGGCCTGGGGCCCTTGGGGGCCCTTGGGCGCGCGCGCGCGGCCCCCGCAGCCATGCCGCGCTGCGCGACGCGCGGACAGCCCCTGCTGGCTTGCTCTCTCGCCCGCGGGGGGGCTGCCTTCGGGCCCTGGCCCCCCGCGTTCTGGCCTGCCCCCTGCGTGGGAGAGGCTAGGCGCTGCAGGGGCCAGCCCGACGTCGCTGGCCGCGGCAGGCGACAGCCCGACATCGCTGGCCGCGGCAGGGGCCAGCCCGACGTCGCTGGCCGCGGCAGGCGACAGCCCCTGCTGGCTTGCTCTCTCGCCCGCGGGGGGGCTGCCTTCGGGCCCTGGCCCCCCGCGTTCTGGCCTGCCCCCCGCGTGGGAGAGGCTAGGCGCTGCAGGGGCCAGCCCGACGTCGCTGGCCGCGGCAGGCGACAGCCCCTGCTGGCTTGCTCTCTCGCCCGCGGGGGGGCTGCCTTCGGGCCCTGGCCCCCCGCGCTCTGGCCTGCCCCCCGCGTGGGAGAGGCTAGGCGCTGCAGGGGCCAGCCCGACGTCGCTGGCCGCGGCAGGCGAGCCGCCGGGGTTCCCGCATTCCTACAACAAAACGTCGTGCTTTCCACATGAAATCAATCCAGTAAAATCAGCCATATTTTTATGAGGCTGCCCACTGAATTTGGGGTCATTCCGAGCCGGTTCCTATTTTTTCCGATTTCCTCGATTTTTAATGGTAGGAAAAT
>NC_084853.1:15637005-15644505 GCF_951802175.1 Populus nigra
GGAATCGGCAGCGCCGACGAAATCGGCAAAGTCGGCAGAATCGGCAGCGCAGATTTTTCGACGAACACGGGCTGGACGGTGGACTGTCCAGGCCAGGCAGGAAAATTCGTCGAGGGGACACGCTGACGAAACAGCGCTGGTTCAGACACGGTGGGCGCAGTGTTGGAATCGGCAGCGCCGAGAAAATCGGCAAAGTCGGCAGAATCGGCAGCAGGTGCTGGCGATGAGTCAGGACGGACTGGATAGTCCAAGGCTCGATGAGAAAGACCGCTGGTTTAGACACTGGGGCAGTGGCAGCCCGCGGGGCAGTGTCGGCAGATTCGGCAGCAGTGTCTGCCGATTCGGCAGCGTTGGCTTGTTGGCGCGGGGGGCCGATTCGAGTGGGGACTTGGGCAGCGGGCAGTGAAAGCAAGAGTTTCCCCGATGCTGCCGGGAAAAACGCTCCCCGGGATGGCCGGGTGAGATGACCCGGCGGCCCGCGACGGGTCATTCAATTCCATGCCCCGTCAACATAACTCCCGATGTACTGTTTGCTTTTTCGGAAGAAGAGATCCATCCCCCCATCCTCGGCCAGCCAAAAACGCTCCAATTAATGGCCGGGTGAGATGACCCGGAGGCCCGCGACGCGTCATTCAAATCACTGCCCTATCGGCTACAACTGCTGATGGGTGGGATTAGAGGCCTGCCATGGTGGTGAGGGGCGGCGAGGACCGTGAAAGCTAGAGTTTTTCAGAGGCTGCCGGGAAAAAGGCCCCTCGGGTGGCGGGGTGCGAGGACCAGGCGCGTCATTCAATTCTCTTCCCTATCAACTTGGCTCCCGTTGGCGGGATTGGAGGCCTACTGTTTGTTACAGGGCTAAAATCGTCAGGGGAAGAGCTGACGAAACAATGCTGGTTTGGATGCAGGGGGTAGTGTTGGAATCGGCAGCGCGGACAAAATCGGCAAAGTCGACAAAAAAGACTGTTGGTCTGGACATCGGGGCAGCGGCAGCCATGCCGACAGGGGGGGAAATCGGCAGCACAGATTTGTGCAGCTGCAGGTTCGTCGGGGAAATCGGCAGCGCAGATTTTTCGATGAACATGGGCTGGAAGATGGACTGTCCAGGCCAGGCAGGGAAATTCGTCAAGGGGACACGCTGACGAAACAGCGCTGGTTCAGGCACGGCGGGCAGTGTTGGAATCGGCAGCGCCGACGAAATCGGCAAAGTCGGCAGAATCGGCAGCGGGTGCTGGCGATGAGTCTGGACGATTTATAGTCCAGGGCTTGATGGAAAAGACTGTTGGTCCAGACAATGGGGCAGTGGCAGCGCGGATTTGTGCAGCTGCAGGTTCGTCGGGGAAAATCGGCAGCGCAGATTTTTCGACGAACAGGGGCTGGGCGCTGGACTGGCCGGGCCAGGCAGGAAAATTCGTCAGGGGGGCACGCTGACGAAAACAGGGGCTGCGGAGTGGAAAATCGGCAGCGCAGATTTTTCGACGAACAGGGGCTGGACCGGCCGGGCCAGGCAGGAAAATTCGTCAGGGGGGCACGCTGACGAAAAGAGGGGCTGCCGCGTGGAAAATCGGCAGCGCAGATTTTTCGACGAACAGGGGCTGGACGCTGGACTGGGCCAGGCAGGAAAATTCGTCAGGGGGCACGCTGACGAAAAGAGGGGCTGCCGCGTGGAAAATCGGCAGCGCAGATTTTTCGACGAACATTCGTCAGGGGGGCACGCTGAGGAAAACAGGGGCTGCCGCGTGGAAAATCGGCAGCGCAGATTTTTCGACGAACAGGGGCTGGATGCTGGACCGGCCGGGCCAGGCAGGAAAATTCGTCAGGGGGGCACGCTGACGAAAAGAGGGGCTGCCGCGTGGAAAATCGGCAGCGCAGATTTTTCGACGAACAGGGGCTGGACTGGCCGGGCCAGGCAGGAAAATTCGTCAGGGGGGCACGCTGACGAAAAGAGGGGCTGCCGCGTGGAAAATCGGCAGCGCAGATTTTTCGACGAACAGGGGCTGGACGCTGGACTGGGCCAGGCAGGAAAATTCGTCAGGGGGGCACGCTGACGAAAACAGGGGCTGCCGCGTGGAATGGCAGCCTACACGCAGATGCGAATTCGGCAGCGCACGATGGCTTGAGCAGGTCATGGGTTCGACTTGGCGCGATCTGAAACCTGGACGAGGGACTGTCGACGCTGGACGAGCCAGCGCGGTGGCCTGTCGTGCCCCGTTCAGGGGGGGCCTGCCGCGGAGACAGCCCTCGCGGGCTCGACAGCGCAGGCCAGCGTCCCCGACGTCGCTGGCCGCGGCAGGCGAGCTGCCGGGGTTCCCGCATTCCTACAAGAAAACGTCGTGCTTTCCACATGAAACCAATCCAGTAAAATCAGCCATATTTTTATGAGGCTGCCCACTGAATTTGGGGTCATTCCGGGCCGGTTCCTAGTTTTGCGGATTTACTCGATTTCTAATGGTAGGAAAATTAAAACAAATACTTCCCGACCTCGAAAAATTCTGGGAAAATTAATGAAGGTGGATTGGATTTTTGCCAACCTCTGTGCAAAATTTCAGCTCAAAATACCAAGAAATGAATTTTTTAGAGGGGGGGTGACAGCTGGGACCTAGTAGTGTCTCCCCCTGCCAGAGCTGCAATGACACTTATTGCTCTTTAGGGAGCCACCAGGCCGGCGCCCCTCAAAGACCACACGCGCGCGCGCGCCCGCCCGCGCTGGGCGCTGGGGCGCTGGGGCCTGAGGGCCTGGGGCCCTTGGGGGCCCTTGGGCGCGCGGGCGCGCGCGCGCGGCCCCCGCAGCCATGCCGCGCTGCGCGACGCGCGGACAGCCCCTGCTGGCTTGCTCTCTCGCCCGCGGGGGGGCTGCCTTCGGGCCCTGGCCCCCCGCGTTCTGGCCTGCCCCCTGCGTGGGAGAGGCTAGGCGCTGCAGGGGCCAGCCCGACGTCGCTGGCCGCGGCAGGCGACAGCCCGACATCGCTGGCCGCGGCAGGCGACAGCCCCTGCTGGCTTGCTCTCTCGCCCGCGGGGGGGCTGCCTTCGGGCCCTGGCCCCCCGCGTTCTGGCCTGCCCCCCGCGTGGGAGAGGCTAGGCGCTGCAGGGGCCAGCCCGACGTCGCTGGCCGCGGCAGGCGACAGCCCCTGCTGGCTTGCTCTCTCGCCCGCGGGGGGGCTGCCTTCGGGCCCTGGCCCCCCGCGCTCTGGCCTGCCCCCCGCGTGGGAGAGGCTAGGCGCTGCAGGGGCCAGCCCGACGTCGCTGGCCGCGGCAGGCGAGCCGCCGGGGTTCCCGCATTCCTACAACAAAACGTCGTGCTTTCCACATGAAATCAATCCAGTAAAATCAGCCATATTTTTATGAGGCTGCCCACTGAATTTGGGGTCATTCCGAGCCGGTTCCTATTTTTTCCGATTTCCTCGATTTTTAATGGTAGGAAAATAAAAAAAAATACTTCCCGACCTCGAAAAATTCTGGAAAAAATACTTCCCGCGGGACAGTGTTGGCAGATTCGGCAGCGCAGATTTGTGCGGCTGCAGGTTCGTCGGGGAAAATCGGCAGCGCAGATTGTCTGACGAGCATGGGCTGGACGCTGGACTGTCCAGGCCAGGCAGGAAAAGTCGTCGAGGGGACACGCTGACGAAACAGCGCTGGTTCAGGCACGGCGGGCAGTGCTGGAATCGGCAGCGCCGACGAAATCGGCAAAGTCGGCAGAATCGGCAGCAGGTGCTGGCGATGAGTCTGGACGGGCTGGATAGTCCAAGGCTCGACGAGAAAGACTGCTGGCTTAGACACTGGGGCAGTGGCAGCCCGCGGGACAGCGTCGGCAGATTCGGCAGCAGTGTCTGTTTCGGCAGCGTTGGCTCGGAATCGGCAGAGCCGGCGAAATCGGCAAAGTCGGCAGCAGGTGCTGACTGTGAGTCTGCACGATTTATGGTCCAGGGCTTGACGGAAAAGACTGTTGGTCCAGACAAGGGGGCAGCGGCAGCCATGCCAACAGGGGGGAATCGGCAGCGCAGATTTTTCGACGAACATGGGCTGGACGCTGGACTGGCCGGGCCATGCAGGAAAATTCATCGAGGGGACACGCTGAAGAAACAGCGCTGGTTTAGACACGGTGGGCGCAGTGTTGGAATCGGCAGCGCCGATGAAACCGGCAAAGTCGGCAGAATTGGCAGCGGGTGCTGGCGATGGGTCTGGACGGGCTGGATAGTCCAAGGCTCGACGAGAAAGACCGCAGGTTGAGACACTGGGGCAGTGGCAGCCCGCGGGACAGTGTTGGCAGATTCGGCAGCGCAGATTTGTGCGGCTGCAGGTTCGTCGGGGAAAATCGGCAGCGCAGATTTTTCGACGAGCATGGGCTGGACGATGGACTGTCCAGGCCAGGCAGGAAAATTTGTCGAGGGGACACGCTGACGAAACAGCGCTGGTTCAGGCACGGCGGGCAGTGTTGGAATCGGCAGCGCCGACGAAATCGGCAAAGTCGGCAGAATCGGCAGCGCAGATTTTTCGACGAACATGGGCTGGACGCTGGACTGGCCGGGCCATGCAGGAAAATTCATCGAGGGGACACGCTGACGAAACAGCGCTGGTTCAGGCACGGCGGGCAGTGGTGGAATCGGCAGCGCCGACGAAATCGGCAAAGTCGGCAGAATCGGCAGCGGGTGCTGGCGATGGGTCTGGACGGGCTGGATAGTCCAAGGCTCGACGAGAAAGACTGCTGGTTTAGACACTGGGGCAGTGGCAGCCCGCGGGACAGTGTCGGCAGATTCGGCAGCGCAGATTTGTGCGGCTGCAGGTTCGTCGGGGAAAATCGGCAGCGCAGATTTTGCGACGAACATGGGCTGGGCGATGGACTGTCCAGGCCAGGCAGGAAAATTTGTCGAGGGGACACGCTGACGAAACAGCGCTGGTTCAGGCACGGCGGGCAGTGTTGGAATCGGCAGCGCCGACGAAATCGGCAAAGTCGGCAGAATCGGCAGCGCAGATTTTTCGACGAACACGGGCTGGACGGTGGACTGTCCAGGCCAGGCAGGAAAATTTGTCGAGGGGACACGCTGACGAAACAGCGCTGGTTCAGGCACGGCGGGCAGTGTTGGAATCGGCAGCGCCGACGAAATCGGCAAAGTCGGCAGAATCGGCAGCGCAGATTTTTCGACGAACATGGGCTGGACGCTGGACTGGCCGGGCCATGCAGGAAAATTCATCGAGGGGACACGCTGACGAAACAGCGCTGGTTCAGGCACGGCGGGCAGTGGTGGAATCGGCAGCGCCGACGAAATCGGCAAAGTCGGCAGAATCGGCAGCGGGTGCTGGCGATGGGTCTGGACGGGCTGGATAGTCCAAGGCTCGACGAGAAAGACTGCTGGTTTAGACACTGGGGCAGTGGCAGCCCGCGGGACAGTGTCGGCAGATTCGGCAGCGCAGATTTGTGCGGCTGCAGGTTCGTCGGGGAAAATCGGCAGCGCAGATTTTGCGACGAACATGGGCTGGGCGATGGACTGTCCAGGCCAGGCAGGAAAATTTGTCGAGGGGACACGCTGACGAAACAGCGCTGGTTCAGGCACGGCGGGCAGTGTTGGAATCGGCAGCGCCGACGAAATCGGCAAAGTCGGCAGAATCGGCAGCGCAGATTTTTCGACGAACACGGGCTGGACGGTGGACTGTCCAGGCCAGGCAGGAAAATTCGTCGAGGGGACACGCTGACGAAACAGCGCTGGTTCAGACACGGTGGGCGCAGTGTTGGAATCGGCAGCGCCGAGAAAATCGGCAAAGTCGGCAGAATCGGCAGCAGGTGCTGGCGATGAGTCAGGACGGACTGGATAGTCCAAGGCTCGATGAGAAAGACCGCTGGTTTAGACACTGGGGCAGTGGCAGCCCGCGGGGCAGTGTCGGCAGATTCGGCAGCAGTGTCTGCCGATTCGGCAGCGTTGGCTTGTTGGCGCGGGGGGCCGATTCGAGTGGGGACTTGGGCAGCGGGCAGTGAAAGCAAGAGTTTCCCCGATGCTGCCGGGAAAAACGCTCCCCGGGATGGCCGGGTGAGATGACCCGGCGGCCCGCGACGGGTCATTCAATTCCATGCCCCGTCAACATAACTCCCGATGTACTGTTTGCTTTTTCGGAAGAAGAGATCCATCCCCCCATCCTCGGCCAGCCAAAAACGCTCCAATTAATGGCCGGGTGAGATGACCCGGAGGCCCGCGACGCGTCATTCAAATCACTGCCCTATCGGCTACAACTGCTGATGGGTGGGATTAGAGGCCTGCCATGGTGGTGAGGGGCGGCGAGGACCGTGAAAGCTAGAGTTTTTCAGAGGCTGCCGGGAAAAAGGCCCCTCGGGTGGCGGGGTGCGAGGACCAGGCGCGTCATTCAATTCTCTTCCCTATCAACTTGGCTCCCGTTGGCGGGATTGGAGGCCTACTGTTTGTTACAGGGCTAAAATCGTCAGGGGAAGAGCTGACGAAACAATGCTGGTTTGGATGCAGGGGGTAGTGTTGGAATCGGCAGCGCGGACAAAATCGGCAAAGTCGACAAAAAAGACTGTTGGTCTGGACATCGGGGCAGCGGCAGCCATGCCGACAGGGGGGGAAATCGGCAGCACAGATTTGTGCAGCTGCAGGTTCGTCGGGGAAATCGGCAGCGCAGATTTTTCGATGAACATGGGCTGGAAGATGGACTGTCCAGGCCAGGCAGGGAAATTCGTCAAGGGGACACGCTGACGAAACAGCGCTGGTTCAGGCACGGCGGGCAGTGTTGGAATCGGCAGCGCCGACGAAATCGGCAAAGTCGGCAGAATCGGCAGCGGGTGCTGGCGATGAGTCTGGACGATTTATAGTCCAGGGCTTGATGGAAAAGACTGTTGGTCCAGACAATGGGGCAGTGGCAGCGCGGATTTGTGCAGCTGCAGGTTCGTCGGGGAAAATCGGCAGCGCAGATTTTTCGACGAACAGGGGCTGGGCGCTGGACTGGCCGGGCCAGGCAGGAAAATTCGTCAGGGGGGCACGCTGACGAAAACAGGGGCTGCGGAGTGGAAAATCGGCAGCGCAGATTTTTCGACGAACAGGGGCTGGACCGGCCGGGCCAGGCAGGAAAATTCGTCAGGGGGGCACGCTGACGAAAAGAGGGGCTGCCGCGTGGAAAATCGGCAGCGCAGATTTTTCGACGAACAGGGGCTGGACGCTGGACTGGGCCAGGCAGGAAAATTCGTCAGGGGGCACGCTGACGAAAAGAGGGGCTGCCGCGTGGAAAATCGGCAGCGCAGATTTTTCGACGAACATTCGTCAGGGGGGCACGCTGACGAAAAGAGGGGCTGCCGCGTGGAAAATCGGCAGCGCAGATTTTTCGACGAACATTCGTCAGGGGGGCACGCTGAGGAAAACAGGGGCTGCCGCGTGGAAAATCGGCAGCGCAGATTTTTCGACGAACAGGGGCTGGATGCTGGACCGGCCGGGCCAGGCAGGAAAATTCGTCAGGGGGGCACGCTGACGAAAAGAGGGGCTGCCGCGTGGAAAATCGGCAGCG
>NC_084853.1:15654505-15664505 GCF_951802175.1 Populus nigra
GGGAATCGGCAGCGCAGATTTTTCGACGAACATGGGCTGGACGCTGGACTGGCCGGGCCATGCAGGAAAATTCATCGAGGGGACACGCTGAAGAAACAGCGCTGGTTTAGACACGGTGGGCGCAGTGTTGGAATCGGCAGCGCCGATGAAACCGGCAAAGTCGGCAGAATTGGCAGCGGGTGCTGGCGATGGGTCTGGACGGGCTGGATAGTCCAAGGCTCGACGAGAAAGACCGCAGGTTGAGACACTGGGGCAGTGGCAGCCCGCGGGACAGTGTTGGCAGATTCGGCAGCGCAGATTTGTGCGGCTGCAGGTTCGTCGGGGAAAATCGGCAGCGCAGATTTTTCGACGAGCATGGGCTGGACGATGGACTGTCCAGGCCAGGCAGGAAAATTTGTCGAGGGGACACGCTGACGAAACAGCGCTGGTTCAGGCACGGCGGGCAGTGTTGGAATCGGCAGCGCCGACGAAATCGGCAAAGTCGGCAGAATCGGCAGCGCAGATTTTTCGACGAACATGGGCTGGACGCTGGACTGGCCGGGCCATGCAGGAAAATTCATCGAGGGGACACGCTGACGAAACAGCGCTGGTTCAGGCACGGCGGGCAGTGGTGGAATCGGCAGCGCCGACGAAATCGGCAAAGTCGGCAGAATCGGCAGCGGGTGCTGGCGATGGGTCTGGACGGGCTGGATAGTCCAAGGCTCGACGAGAAAGACTGCTGGTTTAGACACTGGGGCAGTGGCAGCCCGCGGGACAGTGTCGGCAGATTCGGCAGCGCAGATTTGTGCGGCTGCAGGTTCGTCGGGGAAAATCGGCAGCGCAGATTTTGCGACGAACATGGGCTGGGCGATGGACTGTTCCGGCCTTCGTGCGTGGAAAATTTGTCGAGGGGACACGCTGACGAAACAGCGCTGGTTCAGGCACGGCGGGCAGTGTTGGAATCGGCAGCGCCGACGAAATCGGCAAAGTCGGCAGAATCGGCAGCGCAGATTTTTCGACGAACACGGGCTGGACGGTGGACTGTCCAGGCCAGGCAGGAAAATTTGTCGAGGGGACACGCTGACGAAACAGCGCTGGTTCAGGCACGGCGGGCAGTGTTGGAATCGGCAGCGCCGACGAAATCGGCAAAGTCGGCAGAATCGGCAGCGCAGATTTTTCGACGAACATGGGCTGGACGCTGGACTGGCCGGGCCATGCAGGAAAATTCATCGAGGGGACACGCTGACGAAACAGCGCTGGTTCAGGCACGGCGGGCAGTGGTGGAATCGGCAGCGCCGACGAAATCGGCAAAGTCGGCAGAATCGGCAGCGGGTGCTGGCGATGGGTCTGGACGGGCTGGATAGTCCAAGGCTCGACGAGAAAGACTGCTGGTTTAGACACTGGGGCAGTGGCAGCCCGCGGGACAGTGTCGGCAGATTCGGCAGCGCAGATTTGTGCGGCTGCAGGTTCGTCGGGGAAAATCGGCAGCGCAGATTTTGCGACGAACATGGGCTGGGCGATGGACTGTCCAGGCCAGGCAGGAAAATTTGTCGAGGGGACACGCTGACGAAACAGCGCTGGTTCAGGCACGGCGGGCAGTGTTGGAATCGGCAGCGCCGACGAAATCGGCAAAGTCGGCAGAATCGGCAGCGCAGATTTTTCGACGAACACGGGCTGGACGGTGGACTGTCCAGGCCAGGCAGGAAAATTCGTCGAGGGGACACGCTGACGAAACAGCGCTGGTTCAGACACGGTGGGCGCAGTGTTGGAATCGGCAGCGCCGAGAAAATCGGCAAAGTCGGCAGAATCGGCAGCAGGTGCTGGCGATGAGTCAGGACGGACTGGATAGTCCAAGGCTCGATGAGAAAGACCGCTGGTTTAGACACTGGGGCAGTGGCAGCCCGCGGGGCAGTGTCGGCAGATTCGGCAGCAGTGTCTGCCGATTCGGCAGCGTTGGCTTGTTGGCGCGGGGGGCCGATTCGAGTGGGGACTTGGGCAGCGGGCAGTGAAAGCAAGAGTTTCCCCGATGCTGCCGGGAAAAACGCTCCCCGGGATGGCCGGGTGAGATGACCCGGCGGCCCGCGACGGGTCATTCAATTCCATGCCCCGTCAACATAACTCCCGATGTACTGTTTGCTTTTTCGGAAGAAGAGATCCATCCCCCCATCCTCGGCCAGCCAAAAACGCTCCAATTAATGGCCGGGTGAGATGACCCGGAGGCCCGCGACGCGTCATTCAAATCACTGCCCTATCGGCTACAACTGCTGATGGGTGGGATTAGAGGCCTGCCATGGTGGTGAGGGGCGGCGAGGACCGTGAAAGCTAGAGTTTTTCAGAGGCTGCCGGGAAAAAGGCCCCTCGGGTGGCGGGGTGCGAGGACCAGGCGCGTCATTCAATTCTCTTCCCTATCAACTTGGCTCCCGTTGGCGGGATTGGAGGCCTACTGTTTGTTACAGGGCTAAAATCGTCAGGGGAAGAGCTGACGAAACAATGCTGGTTTGGATGCAGGGGGTAGTGTTGGAATCGGCAGCGCGGACAAAATCGGCAAAGTCGACAAAAAAGACTGTTGGTCTGGACATCGGGGCAGCGGCAGCCATGCCGACAGGGGGGGAAATCGGCAGCACAGATTTGTGCAGCTGCAGGTTCGTCGGGGAAATCGGCAGCGCAGATTTTTCGATGAACATGGGCTGGAAGATGGACTGTCCAGGCCAGGCAGGGAAATTCGTCAAGGGGACACGCTGACGAAACAGCGCTGGTTCAGGCACGGCGGGCAGTGTTGGAATCGGCAGCGCCGACGAAATCGGCAAAGTCGGCAGAATCGGCAGCGGGTGCTGGCGATGAGTCTGGACGATTTATAGTCCAGGGCTTGATGGAAAAGACTGTTGGTCCAGACAATGGGGCAGTGGCAGCGCGGATTTGTGCAGCTGCAGGTTCGTCGGGGAAAATCGGCAGCGCAGATTTTTCGACGAACAGGGGCTGGGCGCTGGACTGGCCGGGCCAGGCAGGAAAATTCGTCAGGGGGGCACGCTGACGAAAACAGGGGCTGCGGAGTGGAAAATCGGCAGCGCAGATTTTTCGACGAACAGGGGCTGGACCGGCCGGGCCAGGCAGGAAAATTCGTCAGGGGGGCACGCTGACGAAAAGAGGGGCTGCCGCGTGGAAAATCGGCAGCGCAGATTTTTCGACGAACAGGGGCTGGACGCTGGACTGGGCCAGGCAGGAAAATTCGTCAGGGGGCACGCTGACGAAAAGAGGGGCTGCCGCGTGGAAAATCGGCAGCGCAGATTTTTCGACGAACATTCGTCAGGGGGGCACGCTGACGAAAAGAGGGGCTGCCGCGTGGAAAATCGGCAGCGCAGATTTTTCGACGAACATTCGTCAGGGGGGCACGCTGAGGAAAACAGGGGCTGCCGCGTGGAAAATCGGCAGCGCAGATTTTTCGACGAACAGGGGCTGGATGCTGGACCGGCCGGGCCAGGCAGGAAAATTCGTCAGGGGGGCACGCTGACGAAAAGAGGGGCTGCCGCGTGGAAAATCGGCAGCGCAGATTTTTCGACGAACAGGGGCTGGACTGGCCGGGCCAGGCAGGAAAATTCGTCAGGGGGGCACGCTGACGAAAAGAGGGGCTGCCGCGTGGAAAATCGGCAGCGCAGATTTTTCGACGAACAGGGGCTGGACGCTGGACTGGGCCAGGCAGGAAAATTCGTCAGGGGGGCACGCTGACGAAAACAGGGGCTGCCGCGTGGAATGGCAGCCTACACGCAGATGCGAATTCGGCAGCGCACGATGGCTTGAGCAGGTCATGGGTTCGACTTGGCGCGATCTGAAACCTGGACGAGGGACTGTCGACGCTGGACGAGCCAGCGCGGTGGCCTGTCGTGCCCCGTTCAGGGGGGGCCTGCCGCGGAGACAGCCCTCGCGGGCTCGACAGCGCAGGCCAGCGTCCCCGACGTCGCTGGCCGCGGCAGGCGAGCTGCCGGGGTTCCCGCATTCCTACAAGAAAACGTCGTGCTTTCCACATGAAACCAATCCAGTAAAATCAGCCATATTTTTATGAGGCTGCCCACTGAATTTGGGGTCATTCCGGGCCGGTTCCTAGTTTTGCGGATTTACTCGATTTCTAATGGTAGGAAAATTAAAACAAATACTTCCCGACCTCGAAAAATTCTGGGAAAATTAATGAAGGTGGATTGGATTTTTGCCAACCTCTGTGCAAAATTTCAGCTCAAAATACCAAGAAATGAATTTTTTAGAGGGGGGGTGACAGCTGGGACCTAGTAGTGTCTCCCCCTGCCAGAGCTGCAATGACACTTATTGCTCTTTAGGGAGCCACCAGGCCGGCGCCCCTCAAAGACCACACGCGCGCGCGCGCCCGCCCGCGCTGGGCGCTGGGGCGCTGGGGCCTGAGGGCCTGGGGCCCTTGGGGGCCCTTGGGCGCTTGGGCGCGCGCGCGCGGCCCCCGCAGCCATGCCGCGCTGCGCGACGCGCGGACAGCCCCTGCTGGCTTGCTCTCTCGCCCGCGGGGGGGCTGCCTTCGGGCCCTGGCCCCCCGCGTTCTGGCCTGCCCCCTGCGTGGGAGAGGCTAGGCGCTGCAGGGGCCAGCCCGACGTCGCTGGCCGCGGCAGGCGACAGCCCGACATCGCTGGCCGCGGCAGGGGCCAGCCCGACGTCGCTGGCCGCGGCAGGCGACAGCCCCTGCTGGCTTGCTCTCTCGCCCGCGGGGGGGCTGCCTTCGGGCCCTGGCCCCCCGCGTTCTGGCCTGCCCCCCGCGTGGGAGAGGCTAGGCGCTGCAGGGGCCAGCCCGACGTCGCTGGCCGCGGCAGGCGACAGCCCCTGCTGGCTTGCTCTCTCGCCCGCGGGGGGGCTGCCTTCGGGCCCTGGCCCCCCGCGCTCTGGCCTGCCCCCCGCGTGGGAGAGGCTAGGCGCTGCAGGGGCCAGCCCGACGTCGCTGGCCGCGGCAGGCGAGCCGCCGGGGTTCCCGCATTCCTACAACAAAACGTCGTGCTTTCCACATGAAATCAATCCAGTAAAATCAGCCATATTTTTATGAGGCTGCCCACTGAATTTGGGGTCATTCCGAGCCGGTTCCTATTTTTTCCGATTTCCTCGATTTTTAATGGTAGGAAAATAAAAAAAAATACTTCCCGACCTCGAAAAATTCTGGAAAAAATACTTCCCGCGGGACAGTGTTGGCAGATTCGGCAGCGCAGATTTGTGCGGCTGCAGGTTCGTCGGGGAAAATCGGCAGCGCAGATTGTCTGACGAGCATGGGCTGGACGCTGGACTGTCCAGGCCAGGCAGGAAAAGTCGTCGAGGGGACACGCTGACGAAACAGCGCTGGTTCAGGCACGGCGGGCAGTGCTGGAATCGGCAGCGCCGACGAAATCGGCAAAGTCGGCAGAATCGGCAGCAGGTGCTGGCGATGAGTCTGGACGGGCTGGATAGTCCAAGGCTCGACGAGAAAGACTGCTGGCTTAGACACTGGGGCAGTGGCAGCCCGCGGGACAGCGTCGGCAGATTCGGCAGCAGTGTCTGTTTCGGCAGCGTTGGCTCGGAATCGGCAGAGCCGGCGAAATCGGCAAAGTCGGCAGCAGGTGCTGACTGTGAGTCTGCACGATTTATGGTCCAGGGCTTGACGGAAAAGACTGTTGGTCCAGACAAGGGGGCAGCGGCAGCCATGCCAACAGGGGGGAATCGGCAGCGCAGATTTTTCGACGAACATGGGCTGGACGCTGGACTGGCCGGGCCATGCAGGAAAATTCATCGAGGGGACACGCTGAAGAAACAGCGCTGGTTTAGACACGGTGGGCGCAGTGTTGGAATCGGCAGCGCCGATGAAACCGGCAAAGTCGGCAGAATTGGCAGCGGGTGCTGGCGATGGGTCTGGACGGGCTGGATAGTCCAAGGCTCGACGAGAAAGACCGCAGGTTGAGACACTGGGGCAGTGGCAGCCCGCGGGACAGTGTTGGCAGATTCGGCAGCGCAGATTTGTGCGGCTGCAGGTTCGTCGGGGAAAATCGGCAGCGCAGATTTTTCGACGAGCATGGGCTGGACGATGGACTGTCCAGGCCAGGCAGGAAAATTTGTCGAGGGGACACGCTGACGAAACAGCGCTGGTTCAGGCACGGCGGGCAGTGTTGGAATCGGCAGCGCCGACGAAATCGGCAAAGTCGGCAGAATCGGCAGCGCAGATTTTTCGACGAACATGGGCTGGACGCTGGACTGGCCGGGCCATGCAGGAAAATTCATCGAGGGGACACGCTGACGAAACAGCGCTGGTTCAGGCACGGCGGGCAGTGGTGGAATCGGCAGCGCCGACGAAATCGGCAAAGTCGGCAGAATCGGCAGCGGGTGCTGGCGATGGGTCTGGACGGGCTGGATAGTCCAAGGCTCGACGAGAAAGACTGCTGGTTTAGACACTGGGGCAGTGGCAGCCCGCGGGACAGTGTCGGCAGATTCGGCAGCGCAGATTTGTGCGGCTGCAGGTTCGTCGGGGAAAATCGGCAGCGCAGATTTTGCGACGAACATGGGCTGGGCGATGGACTGTCCAGGCCAGGCAGGAAAATTTGTCGAGGGGACACGCTGACGAAACAGCGCTGGTTCAGGCACGGCGGGCAGTGTTGGAATCGGCAGCGCCGACGAAATCGGCAAAGTCGGCAGAATCGGCAGCGCAGATTTTTCGACGAACACGGGCTGGACGGTGGACTGTCCAGGCCAGGCAGGAAAATTTGTCGAGGGGACACGCTGACGAAACAGCGCTGGTTCAGGCACGGCGGGCAGTGTTGGAATCGGCAGCGCCGACGAAATCGGCAAAGTCGGCAGAATCGGCAGCGCAGATTTTTCGACGAACATGGGCTGGACGCTGGACTGGCCGGGCCATGCAGGAAAATTCATCGAGGGGACACGCTGACGAAACAGCGCTGGTTCAGGCACGGCGGGCAGTGGTGGAATCGGCAGCGCCGACGAAATCGGCAAAGTCGGCAGAATCGGCAGCGGGTGCTGGCGATGGGTCTGGACGGGCTGGATAGTCCAAGGCTCGACGAGAAAGACTGCTGGTTTAGACACTGGGGCAGTGGCAGCCCGCGGGACAGTGTCGGCAGATTCGGCAGCGCAGATTTGTGCGGCTGCAGGTTCGTCGGGGAAAATCGGCAGCGCAGATTTTGCGACGAACATGGGCTGGGCGATGGACTGTCCAGGCCAGGCAGGAAAATTTGTCGAGGGGACACGCTGACGAAACAGCGCTGGTTCAGGCACGGCGGGCAGTGTTGGAATCGGCAGCGCCGACGAAATCGGCAAAGTCGGCAGAATCGGCAGCGCAGATTTTTCGACGAACACGGGCTGGACGGTGGACTGTCCAGGCCAGGCAGGAAAATTCGTCGAGGGGACACGCTGACGAAACAGCGCTGGTTCAGACACGGTGGGCGCAGTGTTGGAATCGGCAGCGCCGAGAAAATCGGCAAAGTCGGCAGAATCGGCAGCAGGTGCTGGCGATGAGTCAGGACGGACTGGATAGTCCAAGGCTCGATGAGAAAGACCGCTGGTTTAGACACTGGGGCAGTGGCAGCCCGCGGGGCAGTGTCGGCAGATTCGGCAGCAGTGTCTGCCGATTCGGCAGCGTTGGCTTGTTGGCGCGGGGGGCCGATTCGAGTGGGGACTTGGGCAGCGGGCAGTGAAAGCAAGAGTTTCCCCGATGCTGCCGGGAAAAACGCTCCCCGGGATGGCCGGGTGAGATGACCCGGCGGCCCGCGACGGGTCATTCAATTCCATGCCCCGTCAACATAACTCCCGATGTACTGTTTGCTTTTTCGGAAGAAGAGATCCATCCCCCCATCCTCGGCCAGCCAAAAACGCTCCAATTAATGGCCGGGTGAGATGACCCGGAGGCCCGCGACGCGTCATTCAAATCACTGCCCTATCGGCTACAACTGCTGATGGGTGGGATTAGAGGCCTGCCATGGTGGTGAGGGGCGGCGAGGACCGTGAAAGCTAGAGTTTTTCAGAGGCTGCCGGGAAAAAGGCCCCTCGGGTGGCGGGGTGCGAGGACCAGGCGCGTCATTCAATTCTCTTCCCTATCAACTTGGCTCCCGTTGGCGGGATTGGAGGCCTACTGTTTGTTACAGGGCTAAAATCGTCAGGGGAAGAGCTGACGAAACAATGCTGGTTTGGATGCAGGGGGTAGTGTTGGAATCGGCAGCGCGGACAAAATCGGCAAAGTCGACAAAAAAGACTGTTGGTCTGGACATCGGGGCAGCGGCAGCCATGCCGACAGGGGGGGAAATCGGCAGCACAGATTTGTGCAGCTGCAGGTTCGTCGGGGAAATCGGCAGCGCAGATTTTTCGATGAACATGGGCTGGAAGATGGACTGTCCAGGCCAGGCAGGGAAATTCGTCAAGGGGACACGCTGACGAAACAGCGCTGGTTCAGGCACGGCGGGCAGTGTTGGAATCGGCAGCGCCGACGAAATCGGCAAAGTCGGCAGAATCGGCAGCGGGTGCTGGCGATGAGTCTGGACGATTTATAGTCCAGGGCTTGATGGAAAAGACTGTTGGTCCAGACAATGGGGCAGTGGCAGCGCGGATTTGTGCAGCTGCAGGTTCGTCGGGGAAAATCGGCAGCGCAGATTTTTCGACGAACAGGGGCTGGGCGCTGGACTGGCCGGGCCAGGCAGGAAAATTCGTCAGGGGGGCACGCTGACGAAAACAGGGGCTGCGGAGTGGAAAATCGGCAGCGCAGATTTTTCGACGAACAGGGGCTGGACCGGCCGGGCCAGGCAGGAAAATTCGTCAGGGGGGCACGCTGACGAAAAGAGGGGCTGCCGCGTGGAAAATCGGCAGCGCAGATTTTTCGACGAACAGGGGCTGGACGCTGGACTGGGCCAGGCAGGAAAATTCGTCAGGGGGCACGCTGACGAAAAGAGGGGCTGCCGCGTGGAAAATCGGCAGCGCAGATTTTTCGACGAACATTCGTCAGGGGGGCACGCTGACGAAAAGAGGGGCTGCCGCGTGGAAAATCGGCAGCGCAGATTTTTCGACGAACATTCGTCAGGGGGGCACGCTGAGGAAAACAGGGGCTGCCGCGTGGAAAATCGGCAGCGCAGATTTTTCGACGAACAGGGGCTGGATGCTGGACCGGCCGGGCCAGGCAGGAAAATTCGTCAGGGGTGGAAAATCGGCAGCGCAGATTTTTCGACGAACAGGGGCTGGACTGGCCGGGCCAGGCAGGAAAATTCGTCAGGGGGGCACGCTGACGAAAAGAGGGGCTGCCGCGTGGAAAATCGGCAGCGCAGATTTTTCGACGAACAGGGGCTGGACGCTGGACTGGGCCAGGCAGGAAAATTCGTCAGGGGGGCACGCTGACGAAAACAGGGGCTGCCGCGTGGAATGGCAGCCTACACGCAGATGCGAATTCGGCAGCGCACGATGGCTTGAGCAGGTCATGGGTTCGACTTGGCGCGATCTGAAACCTGGACGAGGGACTGTCGACGCTGGACGAGCCAGCGCGGTGGCCTGTCGTGCCCCGTTCAGGGGGGGCCTGCCGCGGAGACAGCCCTCGCGGGCTCGACAGCGCAGGCCAGCGTCCCCGACGTCGCTGGCCGCGGCAGGCGAGCTGCCGGGGTTCCCGCATTCCTACAAGAAAACGTCGTGCTTTCCACATGAAACCAATCCAGTAAAATCAGCCATATTTTTATGAGGCTGCCCACTGAATTTGGGGTCATTCCGGGCCGGTTCCTAGTTTTGCGGATTTACTCGATTTCTAATGGTAGGAAAATTAAAACAAATACTTCCCGACCTCGAAAAATTCTGGGAAAATTAATGAAGGTGGATTGGATTTTTGCCAACCTCTGTGCAAAATTTCAGCTCAAAATACCAAGAAATGAATTTTTTAGAGGGGGGGTGACAGCTGGGACCTAGTAGTGTCTCCCCCTGCCAGAGCTGCAATGACACTTATTGCTCTTTAGGGAGCCACCAGGCCGGCGCCCCTCAAAGACCACACGCGCGCGCGCGCCCGCCCGCGCTGGGC
>NC_084853.1:15674505-15679505 GCF_951802175.1 Populus nigra
GAAAATCGGCAGCGCAGATTTTGCGACGAACATGGGCTGGGCGATGGACTGTTCCGGCCTTCGTGCGTGGAAAATTTGTCGAGGGGACACGCTGACGAAACAGCGCTGGTTCAGGCACGGCGGGCAGTGTTGGAATCGGCAGCGCCGACGAAATCGGCAAAGTCGGCAGAATCGGCAGCGCAGATTTTTCGACGAACACGGGCTGGACGGTGGACTGTCCAGGCCAGGCAGGAAAATTTGTCGAGGGGACACGCTGACGAAACAGCGCTGGTTCAGGCACGGCGGGCAGTGTTGGAATCGGCAGCGCCGACGAAATCGGCAAAGTCGGCAGAATCGGCAGCGCAGATTTTTCGACGAACATGGGCTGGACGCTGGACTGGCCGGGCCATGCAGGAAAATTCATCGAGGGGACACGCTGACGAAACAGCGCTGGTTCAGGCACGGCGGGCAGTGGTGGAATCGGCAGCGCCGACGAAATCGGCAAAGTCGGCAGAATCGGCAGCGGGTGCTGGCGATGGGTCTGGACGGGCTGGATAGTCCAAGGCTCGACGAGAAAGACTGCTGGTTTAGACACTGGGGCAGTGGCAGCCCGCGGGACAGTGTCGGCAGATTCGGCAGCGCAGATTTGTGCGGCTGCAGGTTCGTCGGGGAAAATCGGCAGCGCAGATTTTGCGACGAACATGGGCTGGGCGATGGACTGTCCAGGCCAGGCAGGAAAATTTGTCGAGGGGACACGCTGACGAAACAGCGCTGGTTCAGGCACGGCGGGCAGTGTTGGAATCGGCAGCGCCGACGAAATCGGCAAAGTCGGCAGAATCGGCAGCGCAGATTTTTCGACGAACACGGGCTGGACGGTGGACTGTCCAGGCCAGGCAGGAAAATTCGTCGAGGGGACACGCTGACGAAACAGCGCTGGTTCAGACACGGTGGGCGCAGTGTTGGAATCGGCAGCGCCGAGAAAATCGGCAAAGTCGGCAGAATCGGCAGCAGGTGCTGGCGATGAGTCAGGACGGACTGGATAGTCCAAGGCTCGATGAGAAAGACCGCTGGTTTAGACACTGGGGCAGTGGCAGCCCGCGGGGCAGTGTCGGCAGATTCGGCAGCAGTGTCTGCCGATTCGGCAGCGTTGGCTTGTTGGCGCGGGGGGCCGATTCGAGTGGGGACTTGGGCAGCGGGCAGTGAAAGCAAGAGTTTCCCCGATGCTGCCGGGAAAAACGCTCCCCGGGATGGCCGGGTGAGATGACCCGGCGGCCCGCGACGGGTCATTCAATTCCATGCCCCGTCAACATAACTCCCGATGTACTGTTTGCTTTTTCGGAAGAAGAGATCCATCCCCCCATCCTCGGCCAGCCAAAAACGCTCCAATTAATGGCCGGGTGAGATGACCCGGAGGCCCGCGACGCGTCATTCAAATCACTGCCCTATCGGCTACAACTGCTGATGGGTGGGATTAGAGGCCTGCCATGGTGGTGAGGGGCGGCGAGGACCGTGAAAGCTAGAGTTTTTCAGAGGCTGCCGGGAAAAAGGCCCCTCGGGTGGCGGGGTGCGAGGACCAGGCGCGTCATTCAATTCTCTTCCCTATCAACTTGGCTCCCGTTGGCGGGATTGGAGGCCTACTGTTTGTTACAGGGCTAAAATCGTCAGGGGAAGAGCTGACGAAACAATGCTGGTTTGGATGCAGGGGGTAGTGTTGGAATCGGCAGCGCGGACAAAATCGGCAAAGTCGACAAAAAAGACTGTTGGTCTGGACATCGGGGCAGCGGCAGCCATGCCGACAGGGGGGGAAATCGGCAGCACAGATTTGTGCAGCTGCAGGTTCGTCGGGGAAATCGGCAGCGCAGATTTTTCGATGAACATGGGCTGGAAGATGGACTGTCCAGGCCAGGCAGGGAAATTCGTCAAGGGGACACGCTGACGAAACAGCGCTGGTTCAGGCACGGCGGGCAGTGTTGGAATCGGCAGCGCCGACGAAATCGGCAAAGTCGGCAGAATCGGCAGCGGGTGCTGGCGATGAGTCTGGACGATTTATAGTCCAGGGCTTGATGGAAAAGACTGTTGGTCCAGACAATGGGGCAGTGGCAGCGCGGATTTGTGCAGCTGCAGGTTCGTCGGGGAAAATCGGCAGCGCAGATTTTTCGACGAACAGGGGCTGGGCGCTGGACTGGCCGGGCCAGGCAGGAAAATTCGTCAGGGGGGCACGCTGACGAAAACAGGGGCTGCGGAGTGGAAAATCGGCAGCGCAGATTTTTCGACGAACAGGGGCTGGACCGGCCGGGCCAGGCAGGAAAATTCGTCAGGGGGGCACGCTGACGAAAAGAGGGGCTGCCGCGTGGAAAATCGGCAGCGCAGATTTTTCGACGAACAGGGGCTGGACGCTGGACTGGGCCAGGCAGGAAAATTCGTCAGGGGGCACGCTGACGAAAAGAGGGGCTGCCGCGTGGAAAATCGGCAGCGCAGATTTTTCGACGAACATTCGTCAGGGGGGCACGCTGACGAAAAGAGGGGCTGC
This sequence comes from Populus nigra, assembly GCF_951802175.1. Taxonomy (NCBI): domain Eukaryota; kingdom Viridiplantae; phylum Streptophyta; class Magnoliopsida; order Malpighiales; family Salicaceae; genus Populus; species Populus nigra. The sequence continues at coordinate 15,677,015 of NC_084853.1, forward strand.
CGCGTGGAAAATCGGCAGCGCAGATTTTTCGACGAACATTCGTCAGGGGGGCACGCTGAGGAAAACAGGGGCTGCCGCGTGGAAAATCGGCAGCGCAGATTTTTCGACGAACAGGGGCTGGATGCTGGACCGGCCGGGCCAGGCAGGAAAATTCGTCAGGGGGGCACGCTGACGAAAAGAGGGGCTGCCGCGTGGAAAATCGGCAGCGCAGATTTTTCGACGAACAGGGGCTGGACTGGCCGGGCCAGGCAGGAAAATTCGTCAGGGGGGCACGCTGACGAAAAGAGGGGCTGCCGCGTGGAAAATCGGCAGCGCAGATTTTTCGACGAACAGGGGCTGGACGCTGGACTGGGCCAGGCAGGAAAATTCGTCAGGGGGGCACGCTGACGAAAACAGGGGCTGCCGCGTGGAATGGCAGCCTACACGCAGATGCGAATTCGGCAGCGCACGATGGCTTGAGCAGGTCATGGGTTCGACTTGGCGCGATCTGAAACCTGGACGAGGGACTGTCGACGCTGGACGAGCCAGCGCGGTGGCCTGTCGTGCCCCGTTCAGGGGGGGCCTGCCGCGGAGACAGCCCTCGCGGGCTCGACAGCGCAGGCCAGCGTCCCCGACGTCGCTGGCCGCGGCAGGCGAGCTGCCGGGGTTCCCGCATTCCTACAAGAAAACGTCGTGCTTTCCACATGAAACCAATCCAGTAAAATCAGCCATATTTTTATGAGGCTGCCCACTGAATTTGGGGTCATTCCGGGCCGGTTCCTAGTTTTGCGGATTTACTCGATTTCTAATGGTAGGAAAATTAAAACAAATACTTCCCGACCTCGAAAAATTCTGGGAAAATTAATGAAGGTGGATTGGATTTTTGCCAACCTCTGTGCAAAATTTCAGCTCAAAATACCAAGAAATGAATTTTTTAGAGGGGGGGTGACAGCTGGGACCTAGTAGTGTCTCCCCCTGCCAGAGCTGCAATGACACTTATTGCTCTTTAGGGAGCCACCAGGCCGGCGCCCCTCAAAGACCACACGCGCGCGCGCGCCCGCCCGCGCTGGGCGCTGGGGCGCTGGGGCCTGAGGGCCTGGGGCCCTTGGGGGCCCTTGGCGCGCGCGCGCGCGGCCCCCGCAGCCATGCCGCGCTGCGCGACGCGCGGACAGCCCCTGCTGGCTTGCTCTCTCGCCCGCGGGGGGGCTGCCTTCGGGCCCTGGCCCCCCGCGTTCTGGCCTGCCCCCTGCGTGGGAGAGGCTAGGCGCTGCAGGGGCCAGCCCGACGTCGCTGGCCGCGGCAGGCGACAGCCCGACATCGCTGGCCGCGGCAGGGGCCAGCCCGACGTCGCTGGCCGCGGCAGGCGACAGCCCCTGCTGGCTTGCTCTCTCGCCCGCGGGGGGGCTGCCTTCGGGCCCTGGCCCCCCGCGTTCTGGCCTGCCCCCCGCGTGGGAGAGGCTAGGCGCTGCAGGGGCCAGCCCGACGTCGCTGGCCGCGGCAGGCGACAGCCCCTGCTGGCTTGCTCTCTCGCCCGCGGGGGGGCTGCCTTCGGGCCCTGGCCCCCCGCGCTCTGGCCTGCCCCCCGCGTGGGAGAGGCTAGGCGCTGCAGGGGCCAGCCCGACGTCGCTGGCCGCGGCAGGCGAGCCGCCGGGGTTCCCGCATTCCTACAACAAAACGTCGTGCTTTCCACATGAAATCAATCCAGTAAAATCAGCCATATTTTTATGAGGCTGCCCACTGAATTTGGGGTCATTCCGAGCCGGTTCCTATTTTTTCCGATTTCCTCGATTTTTAATGGTAGGAAAATAAAAAAAAATACTTCCCGACCTCGAAAAATTCTGGAAAAATTAATAAAGTTGGATTGGATTTTTGCCAACCTCTGTGCAAAATTTCAGCTCAAAATACCAAGAAATGAATTTTTTAGAGGGGGGGTGACAGCTGGGACCTAGTAGTGTCTCCCCCTGCCAGAGCTTCAATGACACTTATTGCTCTTTAGGGGGGTGCCCCCTGACTGGCCATGGGGCGCGCTGGCCTGGCGCCCATAGGCCTGCCGCGGGGGATATGTGGGCTGTTGCTAAACTCGGACTAAGGTGGGGGGCCTCATGGCCCGAAGTATTGCCGGCATCGATGACCCGTTTTCCGGCCGGCGACGACCCGATTCCGGCCACCGTCTTCGGGACCCGCTCCAAGCCGTCGGGCGCGTTGGGGCTGCTTATCCGCGGCGTGGGCGTGGCATTCATTTGCCGTGCTTGTGCCAAGGTGCTGGCAGCTGCTGCGCGGCTGTCTGCTTGCCGCGACGTCACGGCGGCGGTGGCCGCTGCCCCTGCTCGCAAGTCGGAGGCCTGGCCGACGTGGCTGGTGCGGACCGCCGAGCTTGGGGATTGCGAGGAGAGCTCTACGCTGGCGTGGGCGTGGCATTAAATTGCCGTGCGCGCGCCCATGCGTTGGCTCTCCTCGCAATCCCCGACCTCGTGGCGTGACGTGCCCGCTGCCGAGGCCTGGCCTCCGTCTT
>NC_084853.1:15689505-15692005 GCF_951802175.1 Populus nigra
ACCGTGAAAGCTAGAGTTTTTCAGAGGCTGCCGGGAAAAAGGCCCCTCGGGTGGCGGGGTGCGAGGACCAGGCGCGTCATTCAATTCTCTTCCCTATCAACTTGGCTCCCGTTGGCGGGATTGGAGGCCTACTGTTTGTTACAGGGCTAAAATCGTCAGGGGAAGAGCTGACGAAACAATGCTGGTTTGGATGCAGGGGGTAGTGTTGGAATCGGCAGCGCGGACAAAATCGGCAAAGTCGACAAAAAAGACTGTTGGTCTGGACATCGGGGCAGCGGCAGCCATGCCGACAGGGGGGGAAATCGGCAGCACAGATTTGTGCAGCTGCAGGTTCGTCGGGGAAATCGGCAGCGCAGATTTTTCGATGAACATGGGCTGGAAGATGGACTGTCCAGGCCAGGCAGGGAAATTCGTCAAGGGGACACGCTGACGAAACAGCGCTGGTTCAGGCACGGCGGGCAGTGTTGGAATCGGCAGCGCCGACGAAATCGGCAAAGTCGGCAGAATCGGCAGCGGGTGCTGGCGATGAGTCTGGACGATTTATAGTCCAGGGCTTGATGGAAAAGACTGTTGGTCCAGACAATGGGGCAGTGGCAGCGCGGATTTGTGCAGCTGCAGGTTCGTCGGGGAAAATCGGCAGCGCAGATTTTTCGACGAACAGGGGCTGGGCGCTGGACTGGCCGGGCCAGGCAGGAAAATTCGTCAGGGGGGCACGCTGACGAAAACAGGGGCTGCGGAGTGGAAAATCGGCAGCGCAGATTTTTCGACGAACAGGGGCTGGACCGGCCGGGCCAGGCAGGAAAATTCGTCAGGGGGGCACGCTGACGAAAAGAGGGGCTGCCGCGTGGAAAATCGGCAGCGCAGATTTTTCGACGAACAGGGGCTGGACGCTGGACTGGGCCAGGCAGGAAAATTCGTCAGGGGGCACGCTGACGAAAAGAGGGGCTGCCGCGTGGAAAATCGGCAGCGCAGATTTTTCGACGAACATTCGTCAGGGGGGCACGCTGACGAAAAGAGGGGCTGCCGCGTGGAAAATCGGCAGCGCAGATTTTTCGACGAACATTCGTCAGGGGGGCACGCTGAGGAAAACAGGGGCTGCCGCGTGGAAAATCGGCAGCGCAGATTTTTCGACGAACAGGGGCTGGATGCTGGACCGGCCGGGCCAGGCAGGAAAATTCGTCAGGGGGGCACGCTGACGAAAAGAGGGGCTGCCGCGTGGAAAATCGGCAGCGCAGATTTTTCGACGAACAGGGGCTGGACTGGCCGGGCCAGGCAGGAAAATTCGTCAGGGGGGCACGCTGACGAAAAGAGGGGCTGCCGCGTGGAAAATCGGCAGCGCAGATTTTTCGACGAACAGGGGCTGGACGCTGGACTGGGCCAGGCAGGAAAATTCGTCAGGGGGGCACGCTGACGAAAACAGGGGCTGCCGCGTGGAATGGCAGCCTACACGCAGATGCGAATTCGGCAGCGCACGATGGCTTGAGCAGGTCATGGGTTCGACTTGGCGCGATCTGAAACCTGGACGAGGGACTGTCGACGCTGGACGAGCCAGCGCGGTGGCCTGTCGTGCCCCGTTCAGGGGGGGCCTGCCGCGGAGACAGCCCTCGCGGGCTCGACAGCGCAGGCCAGCGTCCCCGACGTCGCTGGCCGCGGCAGGCGAGCTGCCGGGGTTCCCGCATTCCTACAAGAAAACGTCGTGCTTTCCACATGAAACCAATCCAGTAAAATCAGCCATATTTTTATGAGGCTGCCCACTGAATTTGGGGTCATTCCGGGCCGGTTCCTAGTTTTGCGGATTTACTCGATTTCTAATGGTAGGAAAATTAAAACAAATACTTCCCGACCTCGAAAAATTCTGGGAAAATTAATGAAGGTGGATTGGATTTTTGCCAACCTCTGTGCAAAATTTCAGCTCAAAATACCAAGAAATGAATTTTTTAGAGGGGGGGTGACAGCTGGGACCTAGTAGTGTCTCCCCCTGCCAGAGCTGCAATGACACTTATTGCTCTTTAGGGAGCCACCAGGCCGGCGCCCCTCAAAGACCACACGCGCGCGCGCGCCCGCCCGCGCTGGGCGCTGGGGCGCTGGGGCCTGAGGGCCTGGGGCCCTTGGGGGCCCTTGGGCGCGCGCTGCGCGGCCCCCGCAGCCATGCCGCGCTGCGCGACGCGCGGACAGCCCCTGCTGGCTTGCTCTCTCGCCCGCGGGGGGGCTGCCTTCGGGCCCTGGCCCCCCGCGTTCTGGCCTGCCCCCTGCGTGGGAGAGGCTAGGCGCTGCAGGGGCCAGCCCGACGTCGCTGGCCGCGGCAGGCGACAGCCCGACATCGCTGGCCGCGGCAGGGGCCAGCCCGACGTCGCTGGCCGCGGCAGGCGACAGCCCCTGCTGGCTTGCTCTCTCGCCCGCGGGGGGGCTGCCTTCGGGCCCTGGCCCCCCGCGTTCTGGCCTGCCCCCCGCGTGGGAGAGGCTAGGCGCTGCAGGGGCCAGCCCGACGTCGCTGGCCGCG
>NC_084853.1:15699505-15702005 GCF_951802175.1 Populus nigra
AACGCTCCCCGGGATGGCCGGGTGAGATGACCCGGCGGCCCGCGACGGGTCATTCAATTCCATGCCCCGTCAACATAACTCCCGATGTACTGTTTGCTTTTTCGGAAGAAGAGATCCATCCCCCCATCCTCGGCCAGCCAAAAACGCTCCAATTAATGGCCGGGTGAGATGACCCGGAGGCCCGCGACGCGTCATTCAAATCACTGCCCTATCGGCTACAACTGCTGATGGGTGGGATTAGAGGCCTGCCATGGTGGTGAGGGGCGGCGAGGACCGTGAAAGCTAGAGTTTTTCAGAGGCTGCCGGGAAAAAGGCCCCTCGGGTGGCGGGGTGCGAGGACCAGGCGCGTCATTCAATTCTCTTCCCTATCAACTTGGCTCCCGTTGGCGGGATTGGAGGCCTACTGTTTGTTACAGGGCTAAAATCGTCAGGGGAAGAGCTGACGAAACAATGCTGGTTTGGATGCAGGGGGTAGTGTTGGAATCGGCAGCGCGGACAAAATCGGCAAAGTCGACAAAAAAGACTGTTGGTCTGGACATCGGGGCAGCGGCAGCCATGCCGACAGGGGGGGAAATCGGCAGCACAGATTTGTGCAGCTGCAGGTTCGTCGGGGAAATCGGCAGCGCAGATTTTTCGATGAACATGGGCTGGAAGATGGACTGTCCAGGCCAGGCAGGGAAATTCGTCAAGGGGACACGCTGACGAAACAGCGCTGGTTCAGGCACGGCGGGCAGTGTTGGAATCGGCAGCGCCGACGAAATCGGCAAAGTCGGCAGAATCGGCAGCGGGTGCTGGCGATGAGTCTGGACGATTTATAGTCCAGGGCTTGATGGAAAAGACTGTTGGTCCAGACAATGGGGCAGTGGCAGCGCGGATTTGTGCAGCTGCAGGTTCGTCGGGGAAAATCGGCAGCGCAGATTTTTCGACGAACAGGGGCTGGGCGCTGGACTGGCCGGGCCAGGCAGGAAAATTCGTCAGGGGGGCACGCTGACGAAAACAGGGGCTGCGGAGTGGAAAATCGGCAGCGCAGATTTTTCGACGAACAGGGGCTGGACCGGCCGGGCCAGGCAGGAAAATTCGTCAGGGGGGCACGCTGACGAAAAGAGGGGCTGCCGCGTGGAAAATCGGCAGCGCAGATTTTTCGACGAACAGGGGCTGGACGCTGGACTGGGCCAGGCAGGAAAATTCGTCAGGGGGCACGCTGACGAAAAGAGGGGCTGCCGCGTGGAAAATCGGCAGCGCAGATTTTTCGACGAACATTCGTCAGGGGGGCACGCTGACGAAAAGAGGGGCTGCCGCGTGGAAAATCGGCAGCGCAGATTTTTCGACGAACATTCGTCAGGGGGGCACGCTGAGGAAAACAGGGGCTGCCGCGTGGAAAATCGGCAGCGCAGATTTTTCGACGAACAGGGGCTGGATGCTGGACCGGCCGGGCCAGGCAGGAAAATTCGTCAGGGGGGCACGCTGACGAAAAGAGGGGCTGCCGCGTGGAAAATCGGCAGCGCAGATTTTTCGACGAACAGGGGCTGGACTGGCCGGGCCAGGCAGGAAAATTCGTCAGGGGGGCACGCTGACGAAAAGAGGGGCTGCCGCGTGGAAAATCGGCAGCGCAGATTTTTCGACGAACAGGGGCTGGACGCTGGACTGGGCCAGGCAGGAAAATTCGTCAGGGGGGCACGCTGACGAAAACAGGGGCTGCCGCGTGGAATGGCAGCCTACACGCAGATGCGAATTCGGCAGCGCACGATGGCTTGAGCAGGTCATGGGTTCGACTTGGCGCGATCTGAAACCTGGACGAGGGACTGTCGACGCTGGACGAGCCAGCGCGGTGGCCTGTCGTGCCCCGTTCAGGGGGGGCCTGCCGCGGAGACAGCCCTCGCGGGCTCGACAGCGCAGGCCAGCGTCCCCGACGTCGCTGGCCGCGGCAGGCGAGCTGCCGGGGTTCCCGCATTCCTACAAGAAAACGTCGTGCTTTCCACATGAAACCAATCCAGTAAAATCAGCCATATTTTTATGAGGCTGCCCACTGAATTTGGGGTCATTCCGGGCCGGTTCCTAGTTTTGCGGATTTACTCGATTTCTAATGGTAGGAAAATTAAAACAAATACTTCCCGACCTCGAAAAATTCTGGGAAAATTAATGAAGGTGGATTGGATTTTTGCCAACCTCTGTGCAAAATTTCAGCTCAAAATACCAAGAAATGAATTTTTTAGAGGGGGGGTGACAGCTGGGACCTAGTAGTGTCTCCCCCTGCCAGAGCTGCAATGACACTTATTGCTCTTTAGGGAGCCACCAGGCCGGCGCCCCTCAAAGACCACACGCGCGCGCGCGCCCGCCCGCGCTGGGCGCTGGGGCGCTGGGGCCTGAGGGCCTGGGGCCCTTGGGGGCCCTTGGGCGCGCGCGCGCGGCCCCCGCAGCCATGCCGCGCTGCGCGACGCGCGGACAGCCCCTGCTGGCTTGCTCTCTCGCCCGCGGGGGGGCTGCCTTCGGGCCCTGGCCC
>NC_084853.1:15711550-15714050 GCF_951802175.1 Populus nigra
CATTTCTTGGTATTTTGAGCTGAAATTTTGCAGAGAGGTTGGCAAAAATCCAATCCACCTTCATTAATTTTCCCAGAATTTTTCGAGGTCGGGAAGTATTTGTTTTAATTTTCCTACCATTAGAAATCGAGTAAATCCGCAAAACTAGGAACCGGCCCGGAATGACCCCAAATTCAGTGGGCAGCCTCATAAAAATATGGCTGATTTTACTAGATTGGTTTCATGTGGAAAGCACGACGTTTTCTTGTAGGAATGCGGGAACCCCGGCAGCTCGCCTGCCGCGGCCAGCGACGTCGGGGACGCTGGCCTGCGCTGTCGAGCCCGCGAGGGCTGTCTCCGCGGCAGGCCCCCCCTGAACGGGGCACGACAGGCCACCGCGCTGGCTCGTCCAGCGTCGACAGTCCCTCGTCCAGGTTTCAGATCGCGCCAAGTCGAACCCATGACCTGCTCAAGCCATCGTGCGCTGCCGAATTCGCATCTGCGTGTAGGCTGCCATTCCACGCGGCAGCCCCTGTTTTCGTCAGCGTGCCCCCCTGACGAATTTTCCTGCCTGGCCCAGTCCAGCGTCCAGCCCCTGTTCGTCGAAAAATCTGCGCTGCTGATTTTCCACGACGAGCCTACTTTCGTCAGCGTGCCCCCCTGACGAATTTTCCTGCCTGGCCCGGCCAGTCCAGCCCCTGTTCGTCGAAAAATCTGCGCTGCCGATTTTCCACGCGGCAGCCCCTGTTTTCGTCAGCGTGCCCCCCTGACGAATTTTCCTGCCTGGCCCGGCCAGTCCAGCCCCTGTTCGTCGAAAAATCTGCGCTGCCGATTTTCCACGCGGCAGCCCCTCTTTTCGTCAGCGTGCCCCCCTGACGAATTTTCCTGCCTGGCCCGGCCGGTCCAGCATCCAGCCCCTGTTCGTCGAAAAATCTGCGCTGCCGATTTTCCACGCGGCAGCCCCTCTTTTCGTCAGCGTGCCCCCCTGACGAATTTTCCTGCCTGGCCCGGCCGGTCCAGCATCCAGCCCCTGTTCGTCGAAAAATCTGCGCTGCCGATTTTCCACGCGGCAGCCCCTGTTTTCCTCAGCGTGCCCCCCTGACGAATGTTCGTCGAAAAATCTGCGCTGCCGATTTTCCACGCGGCAGCCCCTGTTTTCCTCAGCGTGCCCCCCTGACGAATGTTCGTCGAAAAATCTGCGCTGCCGATTTTCCACGCGGCAGCCCCTCTTTTCGTCAGCGTGCCCCCCTGACGAATTTTCCTGCCTGGCCCGGCCGGTCCAGCATCCAGCCCCTGTTCGTCGAAAAATCTGCGCTGCCGATTTTCCACGCGGCAGCCCCTCTTTTCGTCAGCGTGCCCCCCTGACGAATGTTCGTCGAAAAATCTGCGCTGCCGATTTTCCACGCGGCAGCCCCTCTTTTCGTCAGCGTGCCCCCCTGACGAATTTTCCTGCCTGGCCCGGCCGGTCCAGCATCCAGCCCCTGTTCGTCGAAAAATCTGCGCTGCCGATTTTCACCGACGAGCCTACTTTCGTCAGCGTGTCCCCTTGACGAATTTCCCTGCCTGGCCTGGACAGTCCATCTTCCAGCCCATGTTCATCGAAAAATCTGCGCTGCCGATTTCCCCGACGAACCTGCAGCTGCACAAATCTGCGCTGCCGATTTCCCCCCCTGTCGGCATGGCTGCCGCTGCCCCGATGTCCAGACCAACAGTCTTTTTTGTCGACTTTGCCGATTTTGTCCGCGCTGCCGATTCCAACACTACCCCCTGCATCCAAACCAGCATTGTTTCGTCAGCTCTTCCCCTGACGATTTTAGCCCTGTAACAAACAGTAGGCCTCCAATCCCGCCAACGGGAGCCAAGTTGATAGGGAAGAGAATTGAATGACGCGCCTGGTCCTCGCACCCCGCCACCCGAGGGGCCTTTTTCCCGGCAGCCTCTGAAAAACTCTAGCTTTCACGGTCCTCGCCGCCCCTCACCACCATGGCAGGCCTCTAATCCCACCCATCAGCAGTTGTAGCCGATAGGGCAGTGATTTGAATGACGCGTCGCGGGCCGCCGGGTCATCTCACCCGGCCATTAATTGGAGCGTTTTTGGCTGGCCGAGGATGGGGGGATGGATCTCTTCTTCCGAAAAAGCAAACAGTACATCGGGAGTTATGTTGACGGGGCATGGAATTGAATGACCCGTCGCGGGCCGCCGGGTCATCTCACCCGGCCATCCCGGGGAGCGTTTTTCCCGGCAGCATCGGGGAAACTCTTGCTTTCACTGCCCGCTGCCCAAGTCCCCACTCGCATCGGCCCCCCGCGCCAACAAGCCAACGCTGCCGAATCGGCAGACACTGCTGCCGAGTCTGCCGACACTGCCCCGCGGGCTGCCACTGCCCCAGTGTCTAAACCAGCGGTCTTTCTCATCGAGCCTTGGACTATCCAGTCCGTCCTGACTCATCGCCAGCACCTGCTGCCGATTCTGCCGACTTTGCCGATTTTCTCGGCGCTGCCGATTCCAACACTGCGCCCA
>NC_084853.1:15724050-15726550 GCF_951802175.1 Populus nigra
CCCGCAGGGGGCAGGCCAGAACGCGGGGGGCCAGGGCCCGAAGGCAGCCCCCCCGCGGGCGAGAGAGCAAGCCAGCAGGGGCTGTCCGCGCGTCGCGCGGCGCGGCATGGCTGCGGGGGCCGCGCGCAGCGCGCCCAAGCGCCCAAGGGCCCCCAAGGGCCCCAGGCCCTCAGGCCCCAGCGCCCCAGCGCCCAGCGCGGGCGGGCGCGCGCGCGCGTGTGGTCTTTGAGGGGCGCCGGCCTGGTGGCTCCCTAAAGAGCAATAAGTGTCATTGCAGCTCTGGCAGGGGGAGACACTACTAGGTCCCAGCTGTCACCCCCCCTCTAAAAAATTCATTTCTTGGTATTTTGAGCTGAAATTTTGCAGAGAGGTTGGCAAAAATCCAATCCACCTTCATTAATTTTCCCAGAATTTTTCGAGGTCGGGAAGTATTTGTTTTAATTTTCCTACCATTAGAAATCGAGTAAATCCGCAAAACTAGGAACCGGCCCGGAATGACCCCAAATTCAGTGGGCAGCCTCATAAAAATATGGCTGATTTTACTGGATTGGTTTCATGTGGAAAGCACGACGTTTTCTTGTAGGAATGCGGGAACCCCGGCAGCTCGCCTGCCGCGGCCAGCGACGTCGGGGACGCTGGCCTGCGCTGTCGAGCCCGCGAGGGCTGTCTCCGCGGCAGGCCCCCCCTGAACGGGGCACGACAGGCCACCGCGCTGGCTCGTCCAGCGTCGACAGTCCCTCGTCCAGGTTTCAGATCGCGCCAAGTCGAACCCATGACCTGCTCAAGCCATCGTGCGCTGCCGAATTCGCATCTGCGTGTAGGCTGCCATTCCACGCGGCAGCCCCTGTTTTCGTCAGCGTGCCCCCCTGACGAATTTTCCTGCCTGGCCCAGTCCAGCGTCCAGCCCCTGTTCGTCGAAAAATCTGCGCTGCTGATTTTCCACGACGAGCCTACTTTCGTCAGCGTGCCCCCCTGACGAATTTTCCTGCCTGGCCCGGCCAGTCCAGCCCCTGTTCGTCGAAAAATCTGCGCTGCCGATTTTCCACGCGGCAGCCCCTGTTTTCGTCAGCGTGCCCCCCTGACGAATTTTCCTGCCTGGCCCGGCCAGTCCAGCCCCTGTTCGTCGAAAAATCTGCGCTGCCGATTTTCCACGCGGCAGCCCCTCTTTTCGTCAGCGTGCCCCCCTGACGAATTTTCCTGCCTGGCCCGGCCGGTCCAGCATCCAGCCCCTGTTCGTCGAAAAATCTGCGCTGCCGATTTTCCACGCGGCAGCCCCTCTTTTCGTCAGCGTGCCCCCCTGACGAATTTTCCTGCCTGGCCCGGCCGGTCCAGCATCCAGCCCCTGTTCGTCGAAAAATCTGCGCTGCCGATTTTCCACGCGGCAGCCCCTGTTTTCCTCAGCGTGCCCCCCTGACGAATGTTCGTCGAAAAATCTGCGCTGCCGATTTTCCACGCGGCAGCCCCTGTTTTCCTCAGCGTGCCCCCCTGACGAATGTTCGTCGAAAAATCTGCGCTGCCGATTTTCCACGCGGCAGCCCCTCTTTTCGTCAGCGTGCCCCCCTGACGAATTTTCCTGCCTGGCCCGGCCGGTCCAGCATCCAGCCCCTGTTCGTCGAAAAATCTGCGCTGCCGATTTTCCACGCGGCAGCCCCTCTTTTCGTCAGCGTGCCCCCCTGACGAATGTTCGTCGAAAAATCTGCGCTGCCGATTTTCCACGCGGCAGCCCCTCTTTTCGTCAGCGTGCCCCCCTGACGAATTTTCCTGCCTGGCCCGGCCGGTCCAGCATCCAGCCCCTGTTCGTCGAAAAATCTGCGCTGCCGATTTTCACCGACGAGCCTACTTTCGTCAGCGTGTCCCCTTGACGAATTTCCCTGCCTGGCCTGGACAGTCCATCTTCCAGCCCATGTTCATCGAAAAATCTGCGCTGCCGATTTCCCCGACGAACCTGCAGCTGCACAAATCTGCGCTGCCGATTTCCCCCCCTGTCGGCATGGCTGCCGCTGCCCCGATGTCCAGACCAACAGTCTTTTTTGTCGACTTTGCCGATTTTGTCCGCGCTGCCGATTCCAACACTACCCCCTGCATCCAAACCAGCATTGTTTCGTCAGCTCTTCCCCTGACGATTTTAGCCCTGTAACAAACAGTAGGCCTCCAATCCCGCCAACGGGAGCCAAGTTGATAGGGAAGAGAATTGAATGACGCGCCTGGTCCTCGCACCCCGCCACCCGAGGGGCCTTTTTCCCGGCAGCCTCTGAAAAACTCTAGCTTTCACGGTCCTCGCCGCCCCTCACCACCATGGCAGGCCTCTAATCCCACCCATCAGCAGTTGTAGCCGATAGGGCAGTGATTTGAATGACGCGTCGCGGGCCGCCGGGTCATCTCACCCGGCCATTAATTGGAGCGTTTTTGGCTGGCCGAGGATGGGGGGATGGATCTCTTCTTCCGAAAAAGCAAACAGTACATCGGGAGTTATGTTGACGGGGCATGGAATTGAATGACC
>NC_084853.1:15736550-15739050 GCF_951802175.1 Populus nigra
CCCCGGCGGCTCGCCTGCCGCGGCCAGCGACGTCGGGCTGGCCCCTGCAGCGCCTAGCCTCTCCCACGCGGGGGGCAGGCCAGAACGCGGGGGGCCAGGGCCCGAAGGCAGCCCCCCCGCGGGCGAGAGAGCAAGCCAGCAGGGGCTGTCGCCTGCCGCGGCCAGCGACGTCGGGCTGGCCCCTGCAGCGCCTAGCCTCTCCCACGCGGGGGGCAGGCCAGAACGCGGGGGGCCAGGGCCCGAAGGCAGCCCCCCCGCGGGCGAGAGAGCAAGCCAGCAGGGGCTGTCGCCTGCCGCGGCCAGCGACGTCGGGCTGGCCCCTGCCGCGGCCAGCGATGTCGGGCTGTCGCCTGCCGCGGCCAGCGACGTCGGGCTGGCCCCTGCAGCGCCTAGCCTCTCCCACGCAGGGGCAGGCCAGAACGCGGGGGGCCAGGGCCCGAAGGCAGCCCCCCCGCGGGCGAGAGAGCAAGCCAGCAGGGGCTGTCCGCGCGTCGCGCAGCGCGGCATGGCTGCGGGGGCCGCGCGCGCGCGCCCAAGCGCCCAAGGGCCCCCAAGGGCCCCAGGCCCTCAGGCCCCAGCGCCCCAGCGCCCAGCGCGGGCGGGCGCGCGCGCGCGTGTGGTCTTTGAGGGGCGCCGGCCTGGTGGCTCCCTAAAGAGCAATAAGTGTCATTGCAGCTCTGGCAGGGGGAGACACTACTAGGTCCCAGCTGTCACCCCCCCTCTAAAAAATTCATTTCTTGGTATTTTGAGCTGAAATTTTGCAGAGAGGTTGGCAAAAATCCAATCCACCTTCATTAATTTTCCCAGAATTTTTCGAGGTCGGGAAGTATTTGTTTTAATTTTCCTACCATTAGAAATCGAGTAAATCCGCAAAACTAGGAACCGGCCCGGAATGACCCCAAATTCAGTGGGCAGCCTCATAAAAATATGGCTGATTTTACTGGATTGGTTTCATGTGGAAAGCACGACGTTTTCTTGTAGGAATGCGGGAACCCCGGCAGCTCGCCTGCCGCGGCCAGCGACGTCGGGGACGCTGGCCTGCGCTGTCGAGCCCGCGAGGGCTGTCTCCGCGGCAGGCCCCCCCTGAACGGGGCACGACAGGCCACCGCGCTGGCTCGTCCAGCGTCGACAGTCCCTCGTCCAGGTTTCAGATCGCGCCAAGTCGAACCCATGACCTGCTCAAGCCATCGTGCGCTGCCGAATTCGCATCTGCGTGTAGGCTGCCATTCCACGCGGCAGCCCCTGTTTTCGTCAGCGTGCCCCCCTGACGAATTTTCCTGCCTGGCCCAGTCCAGCGTCCAGCCCCTGTTCGTCGAAAAATCTGCGCTGCTGATTTTCCACGACGAGCCTACTTTCGTCAGCGTGCCCCCCTGACGAATTTTCCTGCCTGGCCCGGCCAGTCCAGCCCCTGTTCGTCGAAAAATCTGCGCTGCCGATTTTCCACGCGGCAGCCCCTGTTTTCGTCAGCGTGCCCCCCTGACGAATTTTCCTGCCTGGCCCGGCCAGTCCAGCCCCTGTTCGTCGAAAAATCTGCGCTGCCGATTTTCCACGCGGCAGCCCCTCTTTTCGTTAGCGTGCCCCCCTGACGAATTTTCCTGCCTGGCCCGGCCGGTCCAGCATCCAGCCCCTGTTCGTCGAAAAATCTGCGCTGCCGATTTTCCACGCGGCAGCCCCTCTTTTCGTCAGCGTGCCCCCCTGACGAATTTTCCTGCCTGGCCCGGCCGGTCCAGCATCCAGCCCCTGTTCGTCGAAAAATCTGCGCTGCCGATTTTCCACGCGGCAGCCCCTGTTTTCCTCAGCGTGCCCCCCTGACGAATGTTCGTCGAAAAATCTGCGCTGCCGATTTTCCACGCGGCAGCCCCTGTTTTCCTCAGCGTGCCCCCCTGACGAATGTTCGTCGAAAAATCTGCGCTGCCGATTTTCCACGCGGCAGCCCCTCTTTTCGTCAGCGTGCCCCCCTGACGAATTTTCCTGCCTGGCCCGGCCGGTCCAGCATCCAGCCCCTGTTCGTCGAAAAATCTGCGCTGCCGATTTTCCACGCGGCAGCCCCTCTTTTCGTCAGCGTGCCCCCCTGACGAATGTTCGTCGAAAAATCTGCGCTGCCGATTTTCCACGCGGCAGCCCCTCTTTTCGTCAGCGTGCCCCCCTGACGAATTTTCCTGCCTGGCCCGGCCGGTCCAGCATCCAGCCCCTGTTCGTCGAAAAATCTGCGCTGCCGATTTTCACCGACGAGCCTACTTTCGTCAGCGTGTCCCCTTGACGAATTTCCCTGCCTGGCCTGGACAGTCCATCTTCCAGCCCATGTTCATCGAAAAATCTGCGCTGCCGATTTCCCCGACGAACCTGCAGCTGCACAAATCTGCGCTGCCGATTTCCCCCCCTGTCGGCATGGCTGCCGCTGCCCCGATGTCCAGACCAACAGTCTTTTTTGTCGACTTTGCCGATTTTGTCCGCGCTGCCGATTCCAACACTACCCCCTGCATCCAAACCAGCATTGTTT
>NC_084853.1:15749050-15751550 GCF_951802175.1 Populus nigra
TATGGGCGCCAGGCCAGCGCGCCCCATGGCCAGTCAGGGGGCACCCCCCTAAAGAGCAATAAGTGTCATTGAAGCTCTGGCAGGGGGAGACACTACTAGGTCCCAGCTGTCACACCCCCTCTAAAAAATTCATTTCTTGGTATTTTGAGCTGAAATTTTGCACAGAGGTTGGCAAAAATCCAATCCAACTTTATTAATTTTTCCAGAATTTTTCGAGGTCGGGAAGTATTTTTTTTTATTTTCCTACCATTAAAAATCGAGGAAATCGGAAAAAATAGGAACCGGCCCGGAATGACCCCAAATTCAGTGGGCAGCCTCATAAAAATATGGCTGATTTTACTGGATTGATTTCATGTGGAAAGCACGACGTTTTGTTGTAGGAATGCGGGAACCCCGGCGGCTCGCCTGCCGCGGCCAGCGACGTCGGGCTGGCCCCTGCAGCGCCTAGCCTCTCCCACGCGGGGGGCAGGCCAGAACGCGGGGGGCCAGGGCCCGAAGGCAGCCCCCCCGCGGGCGAGAGAGCAAGCCAGCAGGGGCTGTCGCCTGCCGCGGCCAGCGACGTCGGGCTGGCCCCTGCAGCGCCTAGCCTCTCCCACGCGGGGGGCAGGCCAGAACGCGGGGGGCCAGGGCCCGAAGGCAGCCCCCCCGCGGGCGAGAGAGCAAGCCAGCAGGGGCTGTCGCCTGCCGCGGCCAGCGATGTCGGGCTGGCCCCTGCAGCGCCTAGCCTCTCCCCCGCAGGGGGCAGGCCAGAACGCGGGGGGCCAGGGCCCGAAGGCAGCCCCCCCGCGGGCGAGAGAGCAAGCCAGCAGGGGCTGTCCGCGCGTCGCGCGGCGCGGCATGGCTGCGGGGGCCGCGCGCGCGCGCCCAAGCGCCCAAGGGCCCCCAAGGGCCCCAGGCCCTCAGGCCCCAGCGCCCCAGCGCCCAGCGCGGGCGGGCGCGCGCGCGCGTGTGGTCTTTGAGGGGCGCCGGCCTGGTGGCTCCCTAAAGAGCAATAAGTGTCATTGCAGCTCTGGCAGGGGGAGACACTACTAGGTCCCAGCTGTCACCCCCCCTCTAAAAAATTCATTTCTTGGTATTTTGAGCTGAAATTTTGCAGAGAGGTTGGCAAAAATCCAATCCACCTTCATTAATTTTCCCAGAATTTTTCGAGGTCGGGAAGTATTTGTTTTAATTTTCCTACCATTAGAAATCGAGTAAATCCGCAAAACTAGGAACCGGCCCGGAATGACCCCAAATTCAGTGGGCAGCCTCATAAAAATATGGCTGATTTTACTGGATTGGTTTCATGTGGAAAGCACGACGTTTTCTTGTAGGAATGCGGGAACCCCGGCAGCTCGCCTGCCGCGGCCAGCGACGTCGGGGACGCTGGCCTGCGCTGTCGAGCCCGCGAGGGCTGTCTCCGCGGCAGGCCCCCCCTGAACGGGGCACGACAGGCCACCGCGCTGGCTCGTCCAGCGTCGACAGTCCCTCGTCCAGGTTTCAGATCGCGCCAAGTCGAACCCATGACCTGCTCAAGCCATCGTGCGCTGCCGAATTCGCATCTGCGTGTAGGCTGCCATTCCACGCGGCAGCCCCTGTTTTCGTCAGCGTGCCCCCCTGACGAATTTTCCTGCCTGGCCCAGTCCAGCGTCCAGCCCATGTTCGTCGCAAAATCTGCGCTGCCGATTTTCCCCGACGAACCTGCAGCCGCACAAATCTGCGCTGCCGAATCTGCCGACACTGTCCCGCGGGCTGCCACTGCCCCAGTGTCTAAACCAGCAGTCTTTCTCGTCGAGCCTTGGACTATCCAGCCCGTCCAGACCCATCGCCAGCACCCGCTGCCGATTCTGCCGACTTTGCCGATTTCGTCGGCGCTGCCGATTCCAACACTGCCCGCCGTGCCTGAACCAGCGCTGTTTCGTCAGCGTGTCCCCTCGATGAATTTTCCTGCATGGCCCGGCCAGTCCAGCGTCCAGCCCATGTTCGTCGAAAAATCTGCGCTGCCGATTCTGCCGACTTTGCCGATTTCGTCGGCGCTGCCGATTCCAACACTGCCCCCCGTGCCTGAACCAGCGCTGTTTCGTCAGCGTGTCCCCTCGACAAATTTTCCTGCCTGGCCTGGACAGTCCATCGTCCAGCCCATGTTCGTCGAAAAATCTGCGCTGCCGATTTTCCCCGACGAACCTGCAGCCGCACAAATCTGCGCTGCCGAATCTGCCAACACTGTCCCGCGGGCTGCCACTGCCCCAGTGTCTCAACCTGCGGTCTTTCTCGTCGAGCCTTGGACTATCCAGCCCGTCCAGACCCATCGCCAGCACCCGCTGCCAATTCTGCCGACTTTGCCGGTTTCATCGGCGCTGCCGATTCCAACACTGCGCCCACCGTGTCTAAACCAGCGCTGTTTCTTCAGCGTGTCCCCTCGATGAATTTTCCTGCATGGCCCGGCCAGTCCAGCGTCCAGCCCATGTTCGTCGAAAAATCTGCGCTGCCGATTCCCCCCTGTTGGCATGGCTGCCGCTGC
>NC_084853.1:15761550-15764050 GCF_951802175.1 Populus nigra
CGGCCAGTCCAGCCCCTGTTCGTCGAAAAATCTGCGCTGCCGATTTTCCACGCGGCAGCCCCTCTTTTCGTCAGCGTGCCCCCCTGACGAATTTTCCTGCCTGGCCCGGCCGGTCCAGCATCCAGCCCCTGTTCGTCGAAAAATCTGCGCTGCCGATTTTCCACGCGGCAGCCCCTCTTTTCGTCAGCGTGCCCCCCTGACGAATTTTCCTGCCTGGCCCGGCCGGTCCAGCATCCAGCCCCTGTTCGTCGAAAAATCTGCGCTGCCGATTTTCCACGCGGCAGCCCCTGTTTTCCTCAGCGTGCCCCCCTGACGAATGTTCGTCGAAAAATCTGCGCTGCCGATTTTCCACGCGGCAGCCCCTGTTTTCCTCAGCGTGCCCCCCTGACGAATGTTCGTCGAAAAATCTGCGCTGCCGATTTTCCACGCGGCAGCCCCTCTTTTCGTCAGCGTGCCCCCCTGACGAATTTTCCTGCCTGGCCCGGCCGGTCCAGCATCCAGCCCCTGTTCGTCGAAAAATCTGCGCTGCCGATTTTCCACGCGGCAGCCCCTCTTTTCGTCAGCGTGCCCCCCTGACGAATGTTCGTCGAAAAATCTGCGCTGCCGATTTTCCACGCGGCAGCCCCTCTTTTCGTCAGCGTGCCCCCCTGACGAATTTTCCTGCCTGGCCCGGCCGGTCCAGCATCCAGCCCCTGTTCGTCGAAAAATCTGCGCTGCCGATTTTCACCGACGAGCCTACTTTCGTCAGCGTGTCCCCTTGACGAATTTCCCTGCCTGGCCTGGACAGTCCATCTTCCAGCCCATGTTCATCGAAAAATCTGCGCTGCCGATTTCCCCGACGAACCTGCAGCTGCACAAATCTGCGCTGCCGATTTCCCCCCCTGTCGGCATGGCTGCCGCTGCCCCGATGTCCAGACCAACAGTCTTTTTTGTCGACTTTGCCGATTTTGTCCGCGCTGCCGATTCCAACACTACCCCCTGCATCCAAACCAGCATTGTTTCGTCAGCTCTTCCCCTGACGATTTTAGCCCTGTAACAAACAGTAGGCCTCCAATCCCGCCAACGGGAGCCAAGTTGATAGGGAAGAGAATTGAATGACGCGCCTGGTCCTCGCACCCCGCCACCCGAGGGGCCTTTTTCCCGGCAGCCTCTGAAAAACTCTAGCTTTCACGGTCCTCGCCGCCCCTCACCACCATGGCAGGCCTCTAATCCCACCCATCAGCAGTTGTAGCCGATAGGGCAGTGATTTGAATGACGCGTCGCGGGCCGCCGGGTCATCTCACCCGGCCATTAATTGGAGCGTTTTTGGCTGGCCGAGGATGGGGGGATGGATCTCTTCTTCCGAAAAAGCAAACAGTACATCGGGAGTTATGTTGACGGGGCATGGAATTGAATGACCCGTCGCGGGCCGCCGGGTCATCTCACCCGGCCATCCCGGGGAGCGTTTTTCCCGGCAGCATCGGGGAAACTCTTGCTTTCACTGCCCGCTGCCCAAGTCCCCACTCGCATCGGCCCCCCGCGCCAACAAGCCAACGCTGCCGAATCGGCAGACACTGCTGCCGAGTCTGCCGACACTGCCCCGCGGGCTGCCACTGCCCCAGTGTCTAAACCAGCGGTCTTTCTCATCGAGCCTTGGACTATCCAGTCCGTCCTGACTCATCGCCAGCACCTGCTGCCGATTCTGCCGACTTTGCCGATTTTCTCGGCGCTGCCGATTCCAACACTGCGCCCACCGTGTCTGAACCAGCGCTGTTTCCTCAGCGTGTCCCCTCGACGAATTTTCCTGCCTGGCCTGGACAGTCCACCGTCCAGCCCGTGTTCGTCGAAAAATCTGCGCTGCCGATTCTGCCGACTTTGCCGATTTCGTCGGCGCTGCCGATTCCACCACTGCCCGCCGTGCCTGAACCAGCGCTGTTTCGTCAGCGTGTCCCCTCGACAAATTTTCCTGCCTGGCCTGGACAGTCCATCGTCCAGCCCATGTTCGTCGCAAAATCTGCGCTGCCGATTTTCCCCGACGAACCTGCAGCCGCACAAATCTGCGCTGCCGAATCTGCCGACACTGTCCCGCGGGCTGCCACTGCCCCAGTGTCTAAACCAGCAGTCTTTCTCGTCGAGCCTTGGACTATCCAGCCCGTCCAGACCCATCGCCAGCACCCGCTGCCGATTCTGCCGACTTTGCCGATTTCGTCGGCGCTGCCGATTCCAACACTGCCCGCCGTGCCTGAACCAGCGCTGTTTCGTCAGCGTGTCCCCTCGATGAATTTTCCTGCATGGCCCGGCCAGTCCAGCGTCCAGCCCATGTTCGTCGAAAAATCTGCGCTGCCGATTCTGCCGACTTTGCCGATTTCGTCGGCGCTGCCGATTCCAACACTGCCCCCCGTGCCTGAACCAGCGCTGTTTCGTCAGCGTGTCCCCTCGACAAATTTTCCTGCCTGGCCTGGACAGTCCATCGTCCAGCCCATGTTCGTCGAAAAATCTGCGCTGCCGATTTTCCCCGACG
>NC_084853.1:15784050-15786550 GCF_951802175.1 Populus nigra
TGGCTGCGGGGGCCGCGCGCGCGCGCCCAAGCGCCCAAGCGCCCAAGGGCCCCCAAGGGCCCCAGGCCCTCAGGCCCCAGCGCCCCAGCGCCCAGCGCGGGCGGGCGCGCGCGCGCGTGTGGTCTTTGAGGGGCGCCGGCCTGGTGGCTCCCTAAAGAGCAATAAGTGTCATTGCAGCTCTGGCAGGGGGAGACACTACTAGGTCCCAGCTGTCACCCCCCCTCTAAAAAATTCATTTCTTGGTATTTTGAGCTGAAATTTTGCAGAGAGGTTGGCAAAAATCCAATCCACCTTCATTAATTTTCCCAGAATTTTTCGAGGTCGGGAAGTATTTGTTTTAATTTTCCTACCATTAGAAATCGAGTAAATCCGCAAAACTAGGAACCGGCCCGGAATGACCCCAAATTCAGTGGGCAGCCTCATAAAAATATGGCTGATTTTACTGGATTGGTTTCATGTGGAAAGCACGACGTTTTCTTGTAGGAATGCGGGAACCCCGGCAGCTCGCCTGCCGCGGCCAGCGACGTCGGGGACGCTGGCCTGCGCTGTCGAGCCCGCGAGGGCTGTCTCCGCGGCAGGCCCCCCCTGAACGGGGCACGACAGGCCACCGCGCTGGCTCGTCCAGCGTCGACAGTCCCTCGTCCAGGTTTCAGATCGCGCCAAGTCGAACCCATGACCTGCTCAAGCCATCGTGCGCTGCCGAATTCGCATCTGCGTGTAGGCTGCCATTCCACGCGGCAGCCCCTGTTTTCGTCAGCGTGCCCCCCTGACGAATTTTCCTGCCTGGCCCAGTCCAGCGTCCAGCCCCTGTTCGTCGAAAAATCTGCGCTGCTGATTTTCCACGACGAGCCTACTTTCGTCAGCGTGCCCCCCTGACGAATTTTCCTGCCTGGCCCGGCCAGTCCAGCCCCTGTTCGTCGAAAAATCTGCGCTGCCGATTTTCCACGCGGCAGCCCCTGTTTTCGTCAGCGTGCCCCCCTGACGAATTTTCCTGCCTGGCCCGGCCAGTCCAGCCCCTGTTCGTCGAAAAATCTGCGCTGCCGATTTTCCACGCGGCAGCCCCTCTTTTCGTCAGCGTGCCCCCCTGACGAATTTTCCTGCCTGGCCCGGCCGGTCCAGCATCCAGCCCCTGTTCGTCGAAAAATCTGCGCTGCCGATTTTCCACGCGGCAGCCCCTCTTTTCGTCAGCGTGCCCCCCTGACGAATTTTCCTGCCTGGCCCGGCCGGTCCAGCATCCAGCCCCTGTTCGTCGAAAAATCTGCGCTGCCGATTTTCCACGCGGCAGCCCCTGTTTTCCTCAGCGTGCCCCCCTGACGAATGTTCGTCGAAAAATCTGCGCTGCCGATTTTCCACGCGGCAGCCCCTGTTTTCCTCAGCGTGCCCCCCTGACGAATGTTCGTCGAAAAATCTGCGCTGCCGATTTTCCACGCGGCAGCCCCTCTTTTCGTCAGCGTGCCCCCCTGACGAATTTTCCTGCCTGGCCCGGCCGGTCCAGCATCCAGCCCCTGTTCGTCGAAAAATCTGCGCTGCCGATTTTCCACGCGGCAGCCCCTCTTTTCGTCAGCGTGCCCCCCTGACGAATGTTCGTCGAAAAATCTGCGCTGCCGATTTTCCACGCGGCAGCCCCTCTTTTCGTCAGCGTGCCCCCCTGACGAATTTTCCTGCCTGGCCCGGCCGGTCCAGCATCCAGCCCCTGTTCGTCGAAAAATCTGCGCTGCCGATTTTCACCGACGAGCCTACTTTCGTCAGCGTGTCCCCTTGACGAATTTCCCTGCCTGGCCTGGACAGTCCATCTTCCAGCCCATGTTCATCGAAAAATCTGCGCTGCCGATTTCCCCGACGAACCTGCAGCTGCACAAATCTGCGCTGCCGATTTCCCCCCCTGTCGGCATGGCTGCCGCTGCCCCGATGTCCAGACCAACAGTCTTTTTTGTCGACTTTGCCGATTTTGTCCGCGCTGCCGATTCCAACACTACCCCCTGCATCCAAACCAGCATTGTTTCGTCAGCTCTTCCCCTGACGATTTTAGCCCTGTAACAAACAGTAGGCCTCCAATCCCGCCAACGGGAGCCAAGTTGATAGGGAAGAGAATTGAATGACGCGCCTGGTCCTCGCACCCCGCCACCCGAGGGGCCTTTTTCCCGGCAGCCTCTGAAAAACTCTAGCTTTCACGGTCCTCGCCGCCCCTCACCACCATGGCAGGCCTCTAATCCCACCCATCAGCAGTTGTAGCCGATAGGGCAGTGATTTGAATGACGCGTCGCGGGCCGCCGGGTCATCTCACCCGGCCATTAATTGGAGCGTTTTTGGCTGGCCGAGGATGGGGGGATGGATCTCTTCTTCCGAAAAAGCAAACAGTACATCGGGAGTTATGTTGACGGGGCATGGAATTGAATGACCCGTCGCGGGCCGCCGGGTCATCTCACCCGGCCATCCCGGGGAGCGTTTTTCCCGGCAGCATCGGGGAAACTCTTGCTTTCACTGCCCGCTGCCCAAGTCC
>NC_084853.1:15796550-15799050 GCF_951802175.1 Populus nigra
GCAGCCCCCCCGCGGGCGAGAGAGCAAGCCAGCAGGGGCTGTCGCCTGCCGCGGCCAGCGACGTCGGGCTGGCCCCTGCAGCGCCTAGCCTCTCCCACGCGGGGGGCAGGCCAGAACGCGGGGGGCCAGGGCCCGAAGGCAGCCCCCCCGCGGGCGAGAGAGCAAGCCAGCAGGGGCTGTCGCCTGCCGCGGCCAGCGACGTCGGGCTGGCCCCTGCCGCGGCCAGCGATGTCGGGCTGTCGCCTGCCGCGGCCAGCGACGTCGGGCTGGCCCCTGCAGCGCCTAGCCTCTCCCACGCAGGGGCAGGCCAGAACGCGGGGGGCCAGGGCCCGAAGGCAGCCCCCCCGCGGGCGAGAGAGCAAGCCAGCAGGGGCTGTCCGCGCGTCGCGCAGCGCGGCATGGCTGCGGGGGCCGCGCGCGCGCGCCCAAGCGCCCAAGGGCCCCCAAGGGCCCCAGGCCCTCAGGCCCCAGCGCCCCAGCGCCCAGCGCGGGCGGGCGCGCGCGCGCGTGTGGTCTTTGAGGGGCGCCGGCCTGGTGGCTCCCTAAAGAGCAATAAGTGTCATTGCAGCTCTGGCAGGGGGAGACACTACTAGGTCCCAGCTGTCACCCCCCCTCTAAAAAATTCATTTCTTGGTATTTTGAGCTGAAATTTTGCAGAGAGGTTGGCAAAAATCCAATCCACCTTCATTAATTTTCCCAGAATTTTTCGAGGTCGGGAAGTATTTGTTTTAATTTTCCTACCATTAGAAATCGAGTAAATCCGCAAAACTAGGAACCGGCCCGGAATGACCCCAAATTCAGTGGGCAGCCTCATAAAAATATGGCTGATTTTACTGGATTGGTTTCATGTGGAAAGCACGACGTTTTCTTGTAGGAATGCGGGAACCCCGGCAGCTCGCCTGCCGCGGCCAGCGACGTCGGGGACGCTGGCCTGCGCTGTCGAGCCCGCGAGGGCTGTCTCCGCGGCAGGCCCCCCCTGAACGGGGCACGACAGGCCACCGCGCTGGCTCGTCCAGCGTCGACAGTCCCTCGTCCAGGTTTCAGATCGCGCCAAGTCGAACCCATGACCTGCTCAAGCCATCGTGCGCTGCCGAATTCGCATCTGCGTGTAGGCTGCCATTCCACGCGGCAGCCCCTGTTTTCGTCAGCGTGCCCCCCTGACGAATTTTCCTGCCTGGCCCAGTCCAGCGTCCAGCCCCTGTTCGTCGAAAAATCTGCGCTGCTGATTTTCCACGACGAGCCTACTTTCGTCAGCGTGCCCCCCTGACGAATTTTCCTGCCTGGCCCGGCCAGTCCAGCCCCTGTTCGTCGAAAAATCTGCGCTGCCGATTTTCCACGCGGCAGCCCCTGTTTTCGTCAGCGTGCCCCCCTGACGAATTTTCCTGCCTGGCCCGGCCAGTCCAGCCCCTGTTCGTCGAAAAATCTGCGCTGCCGATTTTCCACGCGGCAGCCCCTCTTTTCGTTAGCGTGCCCCCCTGACGAATTTTCCTGCCTGGCCCGGCCGGTCCAGCATCCAGCCCCTGTTCGTCGAAAAATCTGCGCTGCCGATTTTCCACGCGGCAGCCCCTCTTTTCGTCAGCGTGCCCCCCTGACGAATTTTCCTGCCTGGCCCGGCCGGTCCAGCATCCAGCCCCTGTTCGTCGAAAAATCTGCGCTGCCGATTTTCCACGCGGCAGCCCCTGTTTTCCTCAGCGTGCCCCCCTGACGAATGTTCGTCGAAAAATCTGCGCTGCCGATTTTCCACGCGGCAGCCCCTGTTTTCCTCAGCGTGCCCCCCTGACGAATGTTCGTCGAAAAATCTGCGCTGCCGATTTTCCACGCGGCAGCCCCTCTTTTCGTCAGCGTGCCCCCCTGACGAATTTTCCTGCCTGGCCCGGCCGGTCCAGCATCCAGCCCCTGTTCGTCGAAAAATCTGCGCTGCCGATTTTCCACGCGGCAGCCCCTCTTTTCGTCAGCGTGCCCCCCTGACGAATGTTCGTCGAAAAATCTGCGCTGCCGATTTTCCACGCGGCAGCCCCTCTTTTCGTCAGCGTGCCCCCCTGACGAATTTTCCTGCCTGGCCCGGCCGGTCCAGCATCCAGCCCCTGTTCGTCGAAAAATCTGCGCTGCCGATTTTCACCGACGAGCCTACTTTCGTCAGCGTGTCCCCTTGACGAATTTCCCTGCCTGGCCTGGACAGTCCATCTTCCAGCCCATGTTCATCGAAAAATCTGCGCTGCCGATTTCCCCGACGAACCTGCAGCTGCACAAATCTGCGCTGCCGATTTCCCCCCCTGTCGGCATGGCTGCCGCTGCCCCGATGTCCAGACCAACAGTCTTTTTTGTCGACTTTGCCGATTTTGTCCGCGCTGCCGATTCCAACACTACCCCCTGCATCCAAACCAGCATTGTTTCGTCAGCTCTTCCCCTGACGATTTTAGCCCTGTAACAAACAGTAGGCCTCCAATCCCGCCAACGGGAGCCAAGTTGATAGGGAAGAGAATTGAATGACGCGCCTGGT
>NC_084853.1:15809050-15811550 GCF_951802175.1 Populus nigra
TGTCACCCCCCCTCTAAAAAATTCATTTCTTGGTATTTTGAGCTGAAATTTTGCACAGAGGTTGGCAAAAATCCAATCCAACTTTATTAATTTTTCCAGAATTTTTCGAGGTCGGGAAGTATTTTTTTTTATTTTCCTACCATTAAAAATCGAGGAAATCGGAAAAAATAGGAACCGGCCCGGAATGACCCCAAATTCAGTGGGCAGCCTCATAAAAATATGGCTGATTTTACTGGATTGATTTCATGTGGAAAGCACGACGTTTTGTTGTAGGAATGCGGGAACCCCGGCGGCTCGCCTGCCGCGGCCAGCGACGTCGGGCTGGCCCCTGCAGCGCCTAGCCTCTCCCACGCGGGGGGCAGGCCAGAACGCGGGGGGCCAGGGCCCGAAGGCAGCCCCCCCGCGGGCGAGAGAGCAAGCCAGCAGGGGCTGTCGCCTGCCGCGGCCAGCGACGTCGGGCTGGCCCCTGCAGCGCCTAGCCTCTCCCACGCGGGGGGCAGGCCAGAACGCGGGGGGCCAGGGCCCGAAGGCAGCCCCCCCGCGGGCGAGAGAGCAAGCCAGCAGGGGCTGTCGCCTGCCGCGGCCAGCGACGTCGGGCTGGCCCCTGCAGCGCCTAGCCTCTCCCCCGCAGGGGGCAGGCCAGAACGCGGGGGGCCAGGGCCCGAAGGCAGCCCCCCCGCGGGCGAGAGAGCAAGCCAGCAGGGGCTGTCCGCGCGTCGCGCGGCGCGGCATGGCTGCGGGGGCCGCGCGCGCGCGCCCAAGCGCCCAAGCGCCCAAGGGCCCCCAAGGGCCCCAGGCCCTCAGGCCCCAGCGCCCCAGCGCCCAGCGCGGGCGGGCGCGCGCGCGCGTGTGGTCTTTGAGGGGCGCCGGCCTGGTGGCTCCCTAAAGAGCAATAAGTGTCATTGCAGCTCTGGCAGGGGGAGACACTACTAGGTCCCAGCTGTCACCCCCCCTCTAAAAAATTCATTTCTTGGTATTTTGAGCTGAAATTTTGCAGAGAGGTTGGCAAAAATCCAATCCACCTTCATTAATTTTCCCAGAATTTTTCGAGGTCGGGAAGTATTTGTTTTAATTTTCCTACCATTAGAAATCGAGTAAATCCGCAAAACTAGGAACCGGCCCGGAATGACCCCAAATTCAGTGGGCAGCCTCATAAAAATATGGCTGATTTTACTGGATTGGTTTCATGTGGAAAGCACGACGTTTTCTTGTAGGAATGCGGGAACCCCGGCAGCTCGCCTGCCGCGGCCAGCGACGTCGGGGACGCTGGCCTGCGCTGTCGAGCCCGCGAGGGCTGTCTCCGCGGCAGGCCCCCCCTGAACGGGGCACGACAGGCCACCGCGCTGGCTCGTCCAGCGTCGACAGTCCCTCGTCCAGGTTTCAGATCGCGCCAAGTCGAACCCATGACCTGCTCAAGCCATCGTGCGCTGCCGAATTCGCATCTGCGTGTAGGCTGCCATTCCACGCGGCAGCCCCTGTTTTCGTCAGCGTGCCCCCCTGACGAATTTTCCTGCCTGGCCCAGTCCAGCGTCCAGCCCCTGTTCGTCGAAAAATCTGCGCTGCTGATTTTCCACGACGAGCCTACTTTCGTCAGCGTGCCCCCCTGACGAATTTTCCTGCCTGGCCCGGCCAGTCCAGCCCCTGTTCGTCGAAAAATCTGCGCTGCCGATTTTCCACGCGGCAGCCCCTGTTTTCGTCAGCGTGCCCCCCTGACGAATTTTCCTGCCTGGCCCGGCCAGTCCAGCCCCTGTTCGTCGAAAAATCTGCGCTGCCGATTTTCCACGCGGCAGCCCCTCTTTTCGTCAGCGTGCCCCCCTGACGAATTTTCCTGCCTGGCCCGGCCGGTCCAGCATCCAGCCCCTGTTCGTCGAAAAATCTGCGCTGCCGATTTTCCACGCGGCAGCCCCTCTTTTCGTCAGCGTGCCCCCCTGACGAATTTTCCTGCCTGGCCCGGCCGGTCCAGCATCCAGCCCCTGTTCGTCGAAAAATCTGCGCTGCCGATTTTCCACGCGGCAGCCCCTGTTTTCCTCAGCGTGCCCCCCTGACGAATGTTCGTCGAAAAATCTGCGCTGCCGATTTTCCACGCGGCAGCCCCTGTTTTCCTCAGCGTGCCCCCCTGACGAATGTTCGTCGAAAAATCTGCGCTGCCGATTTTCCACGCGGCAGCCCCTCTTTTCGTCAGCGTGCCCCCCTGACGAATTTTCCTGCCTGGCCCGGCCGGTCCAGCATCCAGCCCCTGTTCGTCGAAAAATCTGCGCTGCCGATTTTCCACGCGGCAGCCCCTCTTTTCGTCAGCGTGCCCCCCTGACGAATGTTCGTCGAAAAATCTGCGCTGCCGATTTTCCACGCGGCAGCCCCTCTTTTCGTCAGCGTGCCCCCCTGACGAATTTTCCTGCCTGGCCCGGCCGGTCCAGCATCCAGCCCCTGTTCGTCGAAAAATCTGCGCTGCCGATTTTCACCGACGAGCCTACTTTCGTCAGCGTGTCCCCTTGACGAATTT
>NC_084853.1:15822764-15827764 GCF_951802175.1 Populus nigra
GCTTGGAGCGGGTCCCGAAGACGGTGGCCGGAATCGGGTCGTCGCCGGCCGGAAAACGGGTCATCGATGCCGGCAATACTTCGGGCCATGAGGCCCCCCACCTTAGTCCGAGTTTAGCAACAGCCCACATATCCCCCGCGGCAGGCCTATGGGCGCCAGGCCAGCGCGCCCCATGGCCAGTCAGGGGGCACCCCCCTAAAGAGCAATAAGTGTCATTGAAGCTCTGGCAGGGGGAGACACTACTAGGTCCCAGCTGTCACCCCCCCTCTAAAAAATTCATTTCTTGGTATTTTGAGCTGAAATTTTGCACAGAGGTTGGCAAAAATCCAATCCAACTTTATTAATTTTTCCAGAATTTTTCGAGGTCGGGAAGTATTTTTTTTTATTTTCCTACCATTAAAAATCGAGGAAATCGGAAAAAATAGGAACCGGCTCGGAATGACCCCAAATTCAGTGGGCAGCCTCATAAAAATATGGCTGATTTTACTGGATTGATTTCATGTGGAAAGCACGACGTTTTGTTGTAGGAATGCGGGAACCCCGGCGGCTCGCCTGCCGCGGCCAGCGACGTCGGGCTGGCCCCTGCAGCGCCTAGCCTCTCCCACGCGGGGGGCAGGCCAGAGCGCGGGGGGCCAGGGCCCGAAGGCAGCCCCCCCGCGGGCGAGAGAGCAAGCCAGCAGGGGCTGTCGCCTGCCGCGGCCAGCGACGTCGGGCTGGCCCCTGCCGCGGCCAGCGATGTCGGGCTGTCGCCTGCCGCGGCCAGCGACGTCGGGCTGGCCCCTGCAGCGCCTAGCCTCTCCCACGCAGGGGGCAGGCCAGAACGCGGGGGGCCAGGGCCCGAAGGCAGCCCCCCCGCGGGCGAGAGAGCAAGCCAGCAGGGGCTGTCCGCGCGTCGCGCAGCGCGGCATGGCTGCGGGGGCCGCGCGCGCGCGCCCAAGCGCCCAAGGGCCCCCAAGGGCCCCAGGCCCTCAGGCCCCAGCGCCCCAGCGCCCAGCGCGGGCGGGCGCGCGCGCGCGTGTGGTCTTTGAGGGGCGCCGGCCTGGTGGCTCCCTAAAGAGCAATAAGTGTCATTGCAGCTCTGGCAGGGGGAGACACTACTAGGTCCCAGCTGTCACCCCCCCTCTAAAAAATTCATTTCTTGGTATTTTGAGCTGAAATTTTGCACAGAGGTTGGCAAAAATCCAATCCACCTTCATTAATTTTCCCAGAATTTTTCGAGGTCGGGAAGTATTTGTTTTAATTTTCCTACCATTAGAAATCGAGTAAATCCGCAAAACTAGGAACCGGCCCGGAATGACCCCAAATTCAGTGGGCAGCCTCATAAAAATATGGCTGATTTTACTGGATTGGTTTCATGTGGAAAGCACGACGTTTTCTTGTAGGAATGCGGGAACCCCGGCAGCTCGCCTGCCGCGGCCAGCGACGTCGGGGACGCTGGCCTGCGCTGTCGAGCCCGCGAGGGCTGTCTCCGCGGCAGGCCCCCCCTGAACGGGGCACGACAGGCCACCGCGCTGGCTCGTCCAGCGTCGACAGTCCCTCGTCCAGGTTTCAGATCGCGCCAAGTCGAACCCATGACCTGCTCAAGCCATCGTGCGCTGCCGAATTCGCATCTGCGTGTAGGCTGCCATTCCACGCGGCAGCCCCTGTTTTCGTCAGCGTGCCCCCCTGACGAATTTTCCTGCCTGGCCCAGTCCAGCGTCCAGCCCCTGTTCGTCGAAAAATCTGCGCTGCCGATTTTCCACGCGGCAGCCCCTCTTTTCGTCAGCGTGCCCCCCTGACGAATTTTCCTGCCTGGCCCGGCCAGTCCAGCCCCTGTTCGTCGAAAAATCTGCGCTGCCGATTTTCCACGCGGCAGCCCCTCTTTTCGTCAGCGTGCCCCCCTGACGAATTTTCCTGCCTGGCCCGGCCGGTCCAGCATCCAGCCCCTGTTCGTCGAAAAATCTGCGCTGCCGATTTTCCACGCGGCAGCCCCTGTTTTCCTCAGCGTGCCCCCCTGACGAATGTTCGTCGAAAAATCTGCGCTGCCGATTTTCCACGCGGCAGCCCCTCTTTTCGTCAGCGTGCCCCCCTGACGAATGTTCGTCGAAAAATCTGCGCTGCCGATTTTCCACGCGGCAGCCCCTCTTTTCGTCAGCGTGCCCCCTGACGAATTTTCCTGCCTGGCCCAGTCCAGCGTCCAGCCCCTGTTCGTCGAAAAATCTGCGCTGCCGATTTTCCACGCGGCAGCCCCTCTTTTCGTCAGCGTGCCCCCCTGACGAATTTTCCTGCCTGGCCCGGCCAGTCCAGCCCCTGTTCGTCGAAAAATCTGCGCTGCCGATTTTCCACGCGGCAGCCCCTCTTTTCGTCAGCGTGCCCCCCTGACGAATTTTCCTGCCTGGCCCGGCCGGTCCAGCATCCAGCCCCTGTTCGTCGAAAAATCTGCGCTGCCGATTTTCCACGCGGCAGCCCCTGTTTTCCTCAGCGTGCCCCCCTGACGAATGTTCGTCGAAAAATCTGCGCTGCCGATTTTCCACGCGGCAGCCCCTCTTTTCGTCAGCGTGCCCCCCTGACGAATGTTCGTCGAAAAATCTGCGCTGCCGATTTTCCACGCGGCAGCCCCTCTTTTCGTCAGCGTGCCCCCTGACGAATTTTCCTGCCTGGCCCAGTCCAGCGTCCAGCCCCTGTTCGTCGAAAAATCTGCGCTGCCGATTTTCCACGCGGCAGCCCCTCTTTTCGTCAGCGTGCCCCCCTGACGAATTTTCCTGCCTGGCCCGGCCGGTCCAGCCCCTGTTCGTCGAAAAATCTGCGCTGCCGATTTTCCACTCCGCAGCCCCTGTTTTCGTCAGCGTGCCCCCCTGACGAATTTTCCTGCCTGGCCCGGCCAGTCCAGCGCCCAGCCCCTGTTCGTCGAAAAATCTGCGCTGCCGATTTTCCCCGACGAACCTGCAGCTGCACAAATCCGCGCTGCCACTGCCCCATTGTCTGGACCAACAGTCTTTTCCATCAAGCCCTGGACTATAAATCGTCCAGACTCATCGCCAGCACCCGCTGCCGATTCTGCCGACTTTGCCGATTTCGTCGGCGCTGCCGATTCCAACACTGCCCGCCGTGCCTGAACCAGCGCTGTTTCGTCAGCGTGTCCCCTTGACGAATTTCCCTGCCTGGCCTGGACAGTCCATCTTCCAGCCCATGTTCATCGAAAAATCTGCGCTGCCGATTTCCCCGACGAACCTGCAGCTGCACAAATCTGTGCTGCCGATTTCCCCCCCTGTCGGCATGGCTGCCGCTGCCCCGATGTCCAGACCAACAGTCTTTTTTGTCGACTTTGCCGATTTTGTCCGCGCTGCCGATTCCAACACTACCCCCTGCATCCAAACCAGCATTGTTTCGTCAGCTCTTCCCCTGACGATTTTAGCCCTGTAACAAACAGTAGGCCTCCAATCCCGCCAACGGGAGCCAAGTTGATAGGGAAGAGAATTGAATGACGCGCCTGGTCCTCGCACCCCGCCACCCGAGGGGCCTTTTTCCCGGCAGCCTCTGAAAAACTCTAGCTTTCACGGTCCTCGCCGCCCCTCACCACCATGGCAGGCCTCTAATCCCACCCATCAGCAGTTGTAGCCGATAGGGCAGTGATTTGAATGACGCGTCGCGGGCCTCCGGGTCATCTCACCCGGCCATTAATTGGAGCGTTTTTGGCTGGCCGAGGATGGGGGGATGGATCTCTTCTTCCGAAAAAGCAAACAGTACATCGGGAGTTATGTTGACGGGGCATGGAATTGAATGACCCGTCGCGGGCCGCCGGGTCATCTCACCCGGCCATCCCGGGGAGCGTTTTTCCCGGCAGCATCGGGGAAACTCTTGCTTTCACTGCCCGCTGCCCAAGTCCCCACTCGAATCGGCCCCCCGCGCCAACAAGCCAACGCTGCCGAATCGGCAGACACTGCTGCCGAATCTGCCGACACTGCCCCGCGGGCTGCCACTGCCCCAGTGTCTAAACCAGCGGTCTTTCTCATCGAGCCTTGGACTATCCAGTCCGTCCTGACTCATCGCCAGCACCTGCTGCCGATTCTGCCGACTTTGCCGATTTTCTCGGCGCTGCCGATTCCAACACTGCGCCCACCGTGTCTGAACCAGCGCTGTTTCGTCAGCGTGTCCCCTCGACGAATTTTCCTGCCTGGCCTGGACAGTCCACCGTCCAGCCCGTGTTCGTCGAAAAATCTGCGCTGCCGATTCTGCCGACTTTGCCGATTTCGTCGGCGCTGCCGATTCCAACACTGCCCGCCGTGCCTGAACCAGCGCTGTTTCGTCAGCGTGTCCCCTCGACAAATTTTCCTGCCTGGCCTGGACAGTCCATCGCCCAGCCCATGTTCGTCGCAAAATCTGCGCTGCCGATTTTCCACGACGAACCTGCAGCCGCACAAATCTGCGCTGCCGAATCTGCCGACACTGTCCCGCGGGCTGCCACTGCCCCAGTGTCTAAACCAGCAGTCTTTCTCGTCGAGCCTTGGACTATCCAGCCCGTCCAGACCCATCGCCAGCACCCGCTGCCGATTCTGCCGACTTTGCCGATTTCGTCGGCGCTGCCGATTCCACCACTGCCCGCCGTGCCTGAACCAGCGCTGTTTCGTCAGCGTGTCCCCTCGATGAATTTTCCTGCATGGCCCGGCCAGTCCAGCGTCCAGCCCATGTTCGTCGAAAAATCTGCGCTGCCGATTCTGCCGACTTTGCCGATTTCGTCGGCGCTGCCGATTCCAACACTGCCCGCCGTGCCTGAACCAGCGCTGTTTCGTCAGCGTGTCCCCTCGACAAATTTTCCTGCCTGGCCTGGACAGTCCACCGTCCAGCCCGTGTTCGTCGAAAAATCTGCGCTGCCGATTCTGCCGACTTTGCCGATTTCGTCGGCGCTGCCGATTCCAACACTGCCCGCCGTGCCTGAACCAGCGCTGTTTCGTCAGCGTGTCCCCTCGACAAATTTTCCTGCCTGGCCTGGACAGTCCATCGCCCAGCCCATGTTCGTCGCA
>NC_084853.1:15837764-15842764 GCF_951802175.1 Populus nigra
ATTGATTTCATGTGGAAAGCACGACGTTTTGTTGTAGGAATGCGGGAACCCCGGCGGCTCGCCTGCCGCGGCCAGCGACGTCGGGCTGGCCCCTGCAGCGCCTAGCCTCTCCCACGCGGGGGGCAGGCCAGAGCGCGGGGGGCCAGGGCCCGAAGGCAGCCCCCCCGCGGGCGAGAGAGCAAGCCAGCAGGGGCTGTCGCCTGCCGCGGCCAGCGACGTCGGGCTGGCCCCTGCAGCGCCTAGCCTCTCCCACGCGGGGGGCAGGCCAGAACGCGGGGGGCCAGGGCCCGAAGGCAGCCCCCCCGCGGGCGAGAGAGCAAGCCAGCAGGGGCTGTCGCCTGCCGCGGCCAGCGACGTCGGGCTGGCCCCTGCCGCGGCCAGCGATGTCGGGCTGTCGCCTGCCGCGGCCAGCGACGTCGGGCTGGCCCCTGCAGCGCCTAGCCTCTCCCACGCAGGGGGCAGGCCAGAACGCGGGGGGCCAGGGCCCGAAGGCAGCCCCCCCGCGGGCGAGAGAGCAAGCCAGCAGGGGCTGTCCGCGCGTCGCGCAGCGCGGCATGGCTGCGGGGGCCGCGCGCGCGCGCCCAAGCGCCCAAGGGCCCCCAAGGGCCCCAGGCCCTCAGGCCCCAGCGCCTGTTTTCGTCAGCGTGCCCCCCTGACGAATTTTCCTGCCTGGCCCAGTCCAGCGTCCAGCCCCTGTTCGTCGAAAAATCTGCGCTGCCGATTTTCCACGCGGCAGCCCCTCTTTTCGTCAGCGTGCCCCCCTGACGAATTTTCCTGCCTGGCCCGGCCAGTCCAGCCCCTGTTCGTCGAAAAATCTGCGCTGCCGATTTTCCACGCGGCAGCCCCTCTTTTTCGAGGTCGGGAAGTATTTGTTTTAATTTTCCTACCATTAGAAATCGAGTAAATCCGCAAAACTAGGAACCGGCCCGGAATGACCCCAAATTCAGTGGGCAGCCTCATAAAAATATGGCTGATTTTACTGGATTGGTTTCATGTGGAAAGCACGACGTTTTCTTGTAGGAATGCGGGAACCCCGGCAGCTCGCCTGCCGCGGCCAGCGACGTCGGGGACGCTGGCCTGCGCTGTCGAGCCCGCGAGGGCTGTCTCCGCGGCAGGCCCCCCCTGAACGGGGCACGACAGGCCACCGCGCTGGCTCGTCCAGCGTCGACAGTCCCTCGTCCAGGTTTCAGATCGCGCCAAGTCGAACCCATGACCTGCTCAAGCCATCGTGCGCTGCCGAATTCGCATCTGCGTGTAGGCTGCCATTCCACGCGGCAGCCCCTGTTTTCGTCAGCGTGCCCCCCTGACGAATTTTCCTGCCTGGCCCAGTCCAGCGTCCAGCCCCTGTTCGTCGAAAAATCTGCGCTGCCGATTTTCCACGCGGCAGCCCCTCTTTTCGTCAGCGTGCCCCCCTGACGAATTTTCCTGCCTGGCCCGGCCAGTCCAGCCCCTGTTCGTCGAAAAATCTGCGCTGCCGATTTTCCACGCGGCAGCCCCTCTTTTCGTCAGCGTGCCCCCCTGACGAATTTTCCTGCCTGGCCCGGCCGGTCCAGCATCCAGCCCCTGTTCGTCGAAAAATCTGCGCTGCCGATTTTCCACGCGGCAGCCCCTGTTTTCCTCAGCGTGCCCCCCTGACGAATGTTCGTCGAAAAATCTGCGCTGCCGATTTTCCACGCGGCAGCCCCTCTTTTCGTCAGCGTGCCCCCCTGACGAATGTTCGTCGAAAAATCTGCGCTGCCGATTTTCCACGCGGCAGCCCCTCTTTTCGTCAGCGTGCCCCCTGACGAATTTTCCTGCCTGGCCCAGTCCAGCGTCCAGCCCCTGTTCGTCGAAAAATCTGCGCTGCCGATTTTCCACGCGGCAGCCCCTCTTTTCGTCAGCGTGCCCCCCTGACGAATTTTCCTGCCTGGCCCGGCCGGTCCAGCCCCTGTTCGTCGAAAAATCTGCGCTGCCGATTTTCCACTCCGCAGCCCCTGTTTTCGTCAGCGTGCCCCCCTGACGAATTTTCCTGCCTGGCCCGGCCAGTCCAGCGCCCAGCCCCTGTTCGTCGAAAAATCTGCGCTGCCGATTTTCCCCGACGAACCTGCAGCTGCACAAATCCGCGCTGCCACTGCCCCATTGTCTGGACCAACAGTCTTTTCCATCAAGCCCTGGACTATAAATCGTCCAGACTCATCGCCAGCACCCGCTGCCGATTCTGCCGACTTTGCCGATTTCGTCGGCGCTGCCGATTCCAACACTGCCCGCCGTGCCTGAACCAGCGCTGTTTCGTCAGCGTGTCCCCTTGACGAATTTCCCTGCCTGGCCTGGACAGTCCATCTTCCAGCCCATGTTCATCGAAAAATCTGCGCTGCCGATTTCCCCGACGAACCTGCAGCTGCACAAATCTGTGCTGCCGATTTCCCCCCCTGTCGGCATGGCTGCCGCTGCCCCGATGTCCAGACCAACAGTCTTTTTTGTCGACTTTGCCGATTTTGTCCGCGCTGCCGATTCCAACACTACCCCCTGCATCCAAACCAGCATTGTTTCGTCAGCTCTTCCCCTGACGATTTTAGCCCTGTAACAAACAGTAGGCCTCCAATCCCGCCAACGGGAGCCAAGTTGATAGGGAAGAGAATTGAATGACGCGCCTGGTCCTCGCACCCCGCCACCCGAGGGGCCTTTTTCCCGGCAGCCTCTGAAAAACTCTAGCTTTCACGGTCCTCGCCGCCCCTCACCACCATGGCAGGCCTCTAATCCCACCCATCAGCAGTTGTAGCCGATAGGGCAGTGATTTGAATGACGCGTCGCGGGCCTCCGGGTCATCTCACCCGGCCATTAATTGGAGCGTTTTTGGCTGGCCGAGGATGGGGGGATGGATCTCTTCTTCCGAAAAAGCAAACAGTACATCGGGAGTTATGTTGACGGGGCATGGAATTGAATGACCCGTCGCGGGCCGCCGGGTCATCTCACCCGGCCATCCCGGGGAGCGTTTTTCCCGGCAGCATCGGGGAAACTCTTGCTTTCACTGCCCGCTGCCCAAGTCCCCACTCGAATCGGCCCCCCGCGCCAACAAGCCAACGCTGCCGAATCGGCAGACACTGCTGCCGAATCTGCCGACACTGCCCCGCGGGCTGCCACTGCCCCAGTGTCTAAACCAGCGGTCTTTCTCATCGAGCCTTGGACTATCCAGTCCGTCCTGACTCATCGCCAGCACCTGCTGCCGATTCTGCCGACTTTGCCGATTTTCTCGGCGCTGCCGATTCCAACACTGCGCCCACCGTGTCTGAACCAGCGCTGTTTCGTCAGCGTGTCCCCTCGACGAATTTTCCTGCCTGGCCTGGACAGTCCACCGTCCAGCCCGTGTTCGTCGAAAAATCTGCGCTGCCGATTCTGCCGACTTTGCCGATTTCGTCGGCGCTGCCGATTCCAACACTGCCCGCCGTGCCTGAACCAGCGCTGTTTCGTCAGCGTGTCCCCTCGACAAATTTTCCTGCCTGGCCTGGACAGTCCATCGCCCAGCCCATGTTCGTCGCAAAATCTGCGCTGCCGATTTTCCCCGACGAACCTGCAGCCGCACAAATCTGCGCTGCCGAATCTGCCGACACTGTCCCGCGGGCTGCCACTGCCCCAGTGTCTAAACCAGCAGTCTTTCTCGTCGAGCCTTGGACTATCCAGCCCGTCCAGACCCATCGCCAGCACCCGCTGCCGATTCTGCCGACTTTGCCGATTTCGTCGGCGCTGCCGATTCCACCACTGCCCGCCGTGCCTGAACCAGCGCTGTTTCGTCAGCGTGTCCCCTCGATGAATTTTCCTGCATGGCCCGGCCAGTCCAGCGTCCAGCCCATGTTCGTCGAAAAATCTGCGCTGCCGATTCTGCCGACTTTGCCGATTTCGTCGGCGCTGCCGATTCCAACACTGCCCGCCGTGCCTGAACCAGCGCTGTTTCGTCAGCGTGTCCCCTCGACAAATTTTCCTGCCTGGCCTGGACAGTCCACCGTCCAGCCCGTGTTCGTCGAAAAATCTGCGCTGCCGATTCTGCCGACTTTGCCGATTTCGTCGGCGCTGCCGATTCCAACACTGCCCGCCGTGCCTGAACCAGCGCTGTTTCGTCAGCGTGTCCCCTCGACAAATTTTCCTGCCTGGCCTGGACAGTCCATCGCCCAGCCCATGTTCGTCGCAAAATCTGCGCTGCCGATTTTCCCCGACGAACCTGCAGCCGCACAAATCTGCGCTGCCGAATCTGCCGACACTGTCCCGCGGGCTGCCACTGCCCCAGTGTCTAAACCAGCAGTCTTTCTCGTCGAGCCTTGGACTATCCAGCCCGTCCAGACCCATCGCCAGCACCCGCTGCCGATTCTGCCGACTTTGCCGATTTCGTCGGCGCTGCCGATTCCACCACTGCCCGCCGTGCCTGAACCAGCGCTGTTTCGTCAGCGTGTCCCCTCGATGAATTTTCCTGCATGGCCCGGCCAGTCCAGCGTCCAGCCCATGTTCGTCGAAAAATCTGCGCTGCCGATTCTGCCGACTTTGCCGATTTCGTCGGCGCTGCCGATTCCAACACTGCCCGCCGTGCCTGAACCAGCGCTGTTTCGTCAGCGTGTCCCCTCGACAAATTTTCCTGCCTGGCCTGGACAGTCCATCGTCCAGCCCATGCTCGTCGAAAAATCTGCGCTGCCGATTTTCCCCGACGAACCTGCAGCCGCACAAATCTGCGCTGCCGAATCTGCCAACACTGTCCCGCGGGCTGCCACTGCCCCAGTGTCTCAACCTGCGGTCTTTCTCGTCGAGCCTTGGACTATCCAGCCCGTCCAGACCCATCGCCAGCACCCGCTGCCAATTCTGCCGACTTTGCCGGTTTCATCGGCGCTGCCGATTCCAACACTGCGCCCACCGTGTCTAAACCAGCGCTGTTTCTTCAGCGTGTCCCCTCGATGAATTTTCCTGCATGGCCCGGCCAGTCCAGCGTCCAGCCCATGTTCGTCGAAAAATCTGCGCTGCCGATTCCCCCCTGTTGGCAT
>NC_084853.1:15852764-15855264 GCF_951802175.1 Populus nigra
CCGATTTTCCACGCGGCAGCCCCTCTTTTCGTCAGCGTGCCCCCCTGACGAATTTTCCTGCCTGGCCCGGCCGGTCCAGCATCCAGCCCCTGTTCGTCGAAAAATCTGCGCTGCCGATTTTCCACGCGGCAGCCCCTGTTTTCCTCAGCGTGCCCCCCTGACGAATGTTCGTCGAAAAATCTGCGCTGCCGATTTTCCACGCGGCAGCCCCTCTTTTCGTCAGCGTGCCCCCCTGACGAATGTTCGTCGAAAAATCTGCGCTGCCGATTTTCCACGCGGCAGCCCCTCTTTTCGTCAGCGTGCCCCCTGACGAATTTTCCTGCCTGGCCCAGTCCAGCGTCCAGCCCCTGTTCGTCGAAAAATCTGCGCTGCCGATTTTCCACGCGGCAGCCCCTCTTTTCGTCAGCGTGCCCCCCTGACGAATTTTCCTGCCTGGCCCGGCCGGTCCAGCCCCTGTTCGTCGAAAAATCTGCGCTGCCGATTTTCCACTCCGCAGCCCCTGTTTTCGTCAGCGTGCCCCCCTGACGAATTTTCCTGCCTGGCCCGGCCAGTCCAGCGCCCAGCCCCTGTTCGTCGAAAAATCTGCGCTGCCGATTTTCCCCGACGAACCTGCAGCTGCACAAATCCGCGCTGCCACTGCCCCATTGTCTGGACCAACAGTCTTTTCCATCAAGCCCTGGACTATAAATCGTCCAGACTCATCGCCAGCACCCGCTGCCGATTCTGCCGACTTTGCCGATTTCGTCGGCGCTGCCGATTCCAACACTGCCCGCCGTGCCTGAACCAGCGCTGTTTCGTCAGCGTGTCCCCTTGACGAATTTCCCTGCCTGGCCTGGACAGTCCATCTTCCAGCCCATGTTCATCGAAAAATCTGCGCTGCCGATTTCCCCGACGAACCTGCAGCTGCACAAATCTGTGCTGCCGATTTCCCCCCCTGTCGGCATGGCTGCCGCTGCCCCGATGTCCAGACCAACAGTCTTTTTTGTCGACTTTGCCGATTTTGTCCGCGCTGCCGATTCCAACACTACCCCCTGCATCCAAACCAGCATTGTTTCGTCAGCTCTTCCCCTGACGATTTTAGCCCTGTAACAAACAGTAGGCCTCCAATCCCGCCAACGGGAGCCAAGTTGATAGGGAAGAGAATTGAATGACGCGCCTGGTCCTCGCACCCCGCCACCCGAGGGGCCTTTTTCCCGGCAGCCTCTGAAAAACTCTAGCTTTCACGGTCCTCGCCGCCCCTCACCACCATGGCAGGCCTCTAATCCCACCCATCAGCAGTTGTAGCCGATAGGGCAGTGATTTGAATGACGCGTCGCGGGCCTCCGGGTCATCTCACCCGGCCATTAATTGGAGCGTTTTTGGCTGGCCGAGGATGGGGGGATGGATCTCTTCTTCCGAAAAAGCAAACAGTACATCGGGAGTTATGTTGACGGGGCATGGAATTGAATGACCCGTCGCGGGCCGCCGGGTCATCTCACCCGGCCATCCCGGGGAGCGTTTTTCCCGGCAGCATCGGGGAAACTCTTGCTTTCACTGCCCGCTGCCCAAGTCCCCACTCGAATCGGCCCCCCGCGCCAACAAGCCAACGCTGCCGAATCGGCAGACACTGCTGCCGAATCTGCCGACACTGCCCCGCGGGCTGCCACTGCCCCAGTGTCTAAACCAGCGGTCTTTCTCATCGAGCCTTGGACTATCCAGTCCGTCCTGACTCATCGCCAGCACCTGCTGCCGATTCTGCCGACTTTGCCGATTTTCTCGGCGCTGCCGATTCCAACACTGCGCCCACCGTGTCTGAACCAGCGCTGTTTCGTCAGCGTGTCCCCTCGACGAATTTTCCTGCCTGGCCTGGACAGTCCACCGTCCAGCCCGTGTTCGTCGAAAAATCTGCGCTGCCGATTCTGCCGACTTTGCCGATTTCGTCGGCGCTGCCGATTCCAACACTGCCCGCCGTGCCTGAACCAGCGCTGTTTCGTCAGCGTGTCCCCTCGACAAATTTTCCTGCCTGGCCTGGACAGTCCATCGCCCAGCCCATGTTCGTCGCAAAATCTGCGCTGCCGATTTTCCCCGACGAACCTGCAGCCGCACAAATCTGCGCTGCCGAATCTGCCGACACTGTCCCGCGGGCTGCCACTGCCCCAGTGTCTAAACCAGCAGTCTTTCTCGTCGAGCCTTGGACTATCCAGCCCGTCCAGACCCATCGCCAGCACCCGCTGCCGATTCTGCCGACTTTGCCGATTTCGTCGGCGCTGCCGATTCCACCACTGCCCGCCGTGCCTGAACCAGCGCTGTTTCGTCAGCGTGTCCCCTCGATGAATTTTCCTGCATGGCCCGGCCAGTCCAGCGTCCAGCCCATGTTCGTCGAAAAATCTGCGCTGCCGATTCTGCCGACTTTGCCGATTTCGTCGGCGCTGCCGATTCCAACACTGCCCGCCGTGCCTGAACCAGCGCTGTTTCGTCAGCGTGTCCCCTCGACAAATTTTCCTGCCTGGCCTGGACAGTC
>NC_084853.1:15865264-15867764 GCF_951802175.1 Populus nigra
GCAGGCCAGAACGCGGGGGGCCAGGGCCCGAAGGCAGCCCCCCCGCGGGCGAGAGAGCAAGCCAGCAGGGGCTGTCCGCGCGTCGCGCAGCGCGGCATGGCTGCGGGGGCCGCGCGCGCGCGCCCAAGCGCCCAAGGGCCCCCAAGGGCCCCAGGCCCTCAGGCCCCAGCGCCTGTTTTCGTCAGCGTGCCCCCCTGACGAATTTTCCTGCCTGGCCCAGTCCAGCGTCCAGCCCCTGTTCGTCGAAAAATCTGCGCTGCCGATTTTCCACGCGGCAGCCCCTCTTTTCGTCAGCGTGCCCCCCTGACGAATTTTCCTGCCTGGCCCGGCCAGTCCAGCCCCTGTTCGTCGAAAAATCTGCGCTGCCGATTTTCCACGCGGCAGCCCCTCTTTTCGTCAGCGTGCCCCCCTGACGAATTTTCCTGCCTGGCCCGGCCGGTCCAGCATCCAGCCCCTGTTCGTCGAAAAATCTGCGCTGCCGATTTTCCACGCGGCAGCCCCTGTTTTCCTCAGCGTGCCCCCCTGACGAATGTTCGTCGAAAAATCTGCGCTGCCGATTTTCCACGCGGCAGCCCCTCTTTTCGTCAGCGTGCCCCCCTGACGAATGTTCGTCGAAAAATCTGCGCTGCCGATTTTCCACGCGGCAGCCCCTCTTTTCGTCAGCGTGCCCCCTGACGAATTTTCCTGCCTGGCCCAGTCCAGCGTCCAGCCCCTGTTCGTCGAAAAA
The DNA here is from genome assembly GCF_951802175.1 of Populus nigra. NCBI lineage: Eukaryota > Viridiplantae > Streptophyta > Magnoliopsida > Malpighiales > Salicaceae > Populus > Populus nigra. The sequence goes on from NC_084853.1 coordinate 15,865,992, forward strand.
TCTGCGCTGCCGATTTTCCACGCGGCAGCCCCTCTTTTCGTCAGCGTGCCCCCCTGACGAATTTTCCTGCCTGGCCCGGCCAGTCCAGCCCCTGTTCGTCGAAAAATCTGCGCTGCCGATTTTCCACGCGGCAGCCCCTGTTTTCGTCAGCGTGCCCCCCTGACGAATTTTCCTGCCTGGCCCGGCCGGTCCAGCATCCAGCCCCTGTTCGTCGAAAAATCTGCGCTGCCGATTTTCCACGCGGCAGCCCCTGTTTTCCTCAGCGTGCCCCCCTGACGAATGTTCGTCGAAAAATCTGCGCTGCCGATTTTCCACGCGGCAGCCCCTCTTTTCGTCAGCGTGCCCCCCTGACGAATGTTCGTCGAAAAATCTGCGCTGCCGATTTTCCACGCGGCAGCCCCTCTTTTCGTCAGCGTGCCCCCTGACGAATTTTCCTGCCTGGCCCAGTCCAGCGTCCAGCCCCTGTTCGTCGAAAAATCTGCGCTGCCGATTTTCCACGCGGCAGCCCCTCTTTTCGTCAGCGTGCCCCCCTGACGAATTTTCCTGCCTGGCCCGGCCGGTCCAGCCCCTGTTCGTCGAAAAATCTGCGCTGCCGATTTTCCACTCCGCAGCCCCTGTTTTCGTCAGCGTGCCCCCCTGACGAATTTTCCTGCCTGGCCCGGCCAGTCCAGCGCCCAGCCCCTGTTCGTCGAAAAATCTGCGCTGCCGATTTTCCCCGACGAACCTGCAGCTGCACAAATCCGCGCTGCCACTGCCCCATTGTCTGGACCAACAGTCTTTTCCATCAAGCCCTGGACTATAAATCGTCCAGACTCATCGCCAGCACCCGCTGCCGATTCTGCCGACTTTGCCGATTTCGTCGGCGCTGCCGATTCCAACACTGCCCGCCGTGCCTGAACCAGCGCTGTTTCGTCAGCGTGTCCCCTTGACGAATTTCCCTGCCTGGCCTGGACAGTCCATCTTCCAGCCCATGTTCATCGAAAAATCTGCGCTGCCGATTTCCCCGACGAACCTGCAGCTGCACAAATCTGTGCTGCCGATTTCCCCCCCTGTCGGCATGGCTGCCGCTGCCCCGATGTCCAGACCAACAGTCTTTTTTGTCGACTTTGCCGATTTTGTCCGCGCTGCCGATTCCAACACTACCCCCTGCATCCAAACCAGCATTGTTTCGTCAGCTCTTCCCCTGACGATTTTAGCCCTGTAACAAACAGTAGGCCTCCAATCCCGCCAACGGGAGCCAAGTTGATAGGGAAGAGAATTGAATGACGCGCCTGGTCCTCGCACCCCGCCACCCGAGGGGCCTTTTTCCCGGCAGCCTCTGAAAAACTCTAGCTTTCACGGTCCTCGCCGCCCCTCACCACCATGGCAGGCCTCTAATCCCACCCATCAGCAGTTGTAGCCGATAGGGCAGTGATTTGAATGACGCGTCGCGGGCCTCCGGGTCATCTCACCCGGCCATTAATTGGAGCGTTTTTGGCTGGCCGAGGATGGGGGGATGGATCTCTTCTTCCGAAAAAGCAAACAGTACATCGGGAGTTATGTTGACGGGGCATGGAATTGAATGACCCGTCGCGGGCCGCCGGGTCATCTCACCCGGCCATCCCGGGGAGCGTTTTTCCCGGCAGCATCGGGGAAACTCTTGCTTTCACTGCCCGCTGCCCAAGTCCCCACTCGAATCGGCCCCCCGCGCCAACAAGCCAACGCTGCCGAATCGGCAGACACTGCTGCCGAATCTGCCGACACTGCCCCGCGGGCTGCCACTGCCCCAGTGTC
>NC_084853.1:15877764-15882764 GCF_951802175.1 Populus nigra
GCGGCAGGCCTATGGGCGCCAGGCCAGCGCGCCCCATGGCCAGTCAGGGGGCACCCCCCTAAAGAGCAATAAGTGTCATTGAAGCTCTGGCAGGGGGAGACACTACTAGGTCCCAGCTGTCACCCCCCCTCTAAAAAATTCATTTCTTGGTATTTTGAGCTGAAATTTTGCACAGAGGTTGGCAAAAATCCAATCCAACTTTATTAATTTTTCCAGAATTTTTCGAGGTCGGGAAGTATTTTTTTTTATTTTCCTACCATTAAAAATCGAGGAAATCGGAAAAAATAGGAACCGGCTCGGAATGACCCCAAATTCAGTGGGCAGCCTCATAAAAATATGGCTGATTTTACTGGATTGATTTCATGTGGAAAGCACGACGTTTTGTTGTAGGAATGCGGGAACCCCGGCGGCTCGCCTGCCGCGGCCAGCGACGTCGGGCTGGCCCCTGCAGCGCCTAGCCTCTCCCACGCGGGGGGCAGGCCAGAGCGCGGGGGGCCAGGGCCCGAAGGCAGCCCCCCCGCGGGCGAGAGAGCAAGCCAGCAGGGGCTGTCCGCGCGTCGCGCAGCGCGGCATGGCTGCGGGGGCCGCGCGCGGCGCGCCCAAGCGCCCAAGGGCCCCCAAGGGCCCCAGGCCCTCAGGCCCCAGCGCCCCAGCGCCCAGCGCGGGCGGGCGCGCGCGCGCGTGTGGTCTTTGAGGGGCGCCGGCCTGGTGGCTCCCTAAAGAGCAATAAGTGTCATTGCAGCTCTGGCAGGGGGAGACACTACTAGGTCCCAGCTGTCACCCCCCCTCTAAAAAATTCATTTCTTGGTATTTTGAGCTGAAATTTTGCACAGAGGTTGGCAAAAATCCAATCCACCTTCATTAATTTTCCCAGAATTTTTCGAGGTCGGGAAGTATTTGTTTTAATTTTCCTACCATTAGAAATCGAGTAAATCCGCAAAACTAGGAACCGGCCCGGAATGACCCCAAATTCAGTGGGCAGCCTCATAAAAATATGGCTGATTTTACTGGATTGGTTTCATGTGGAAAGCACGACGTTTTCTTGTAGGAATGCGGGAACCCCGGCAGCTCGCCTGCCGCGGCCAGCGACGTCGGGGACGCTGGCCTGCGCTGTCGAGCCCGCGAGGGCTGTCTCCGCGGCAGGCCCCCCCTGAACGGGGCACGACAGGCCACCGCGCTGGCTCGTCCAGCGTCGACAGTCCCTCGTCCAGGTTTCAGATCGCGCCAAGTCGAACCCATGACCTGCTCAAGCCATCGTGCGCTGCCGAATTCGCATCTGCGTGTAGGCTGCCATTCCACGCGGCAGCCCCTGTTTTCGTCAGCGTGCCCCCCTGACGAATTTTCCTGCCTGGCCCAGTCCAGCGTCCAGCCCCTGTTCGTCGAAAAATCTGCGCTGCCGATTTTCCACGCGGCAGCCCCTCTTTTCGTCAGCGTGCCCCCCTGACGAATTTTCCTGCCTGGCCCGGCCAGTCCAGCCCCTGTTCGTCGAAAAATCTGCGCTGCCGATTTTCCACGCGGCAGCCCCTCTTTTCGTCAGCGTGCCCCCCTGACGAATTTTCCTGCCTGGCCCGGCCGGTCCAGCATCCAGCCCCTGTTCGTCGAAAAATCTGCGCTGCCGATTTTCCACGCGGCAGCCCCTGTTTTCCTCAGCGTGCCCCCCTGACGAATGTTCGTCGAAAAATCTGCGCTGCCGATTTTCCACGCGGCAGCCCCTCTTTTCGTCAGCGTGCCCCCCTGACGAATGTTCGTCGAAAAATCTGCGCTGCCGATTTTCCACGCGGCAGCCCCTCTTTTCGTCAGCGTGCCCCCTGACGAATTTTCCTGCCTGGCCCAGTCCAGCGTCCAGCCCCTGTTCGTCGAAAAATCTGCGCTGCCGATTTTCCACGCGGCAGCCCCTCTTTTCGTCAGCGTGCCCCCCTGACGAATTTTCCTGCCTGGCCCGGCCAGTCCAGCCCCTGTTCGTCGAAAAATCTGCGCTGCCGATTTTCCACGCGGCAGCCCCTCTTTTCGTCAGCGTGCCCCCCTGACGAATTTTCCTGCCTGGCCCGGCCGGTCCAGCATCCAGCCCCTGTTCGTCGAAAAATCTGCGCTGCCGATTTTCCACGCGGCAGCCCCTGTTTTCCTCAGCGTGCCCCCCTGACGAATGTTCGTCGAAAAATCTGCGCTGCCGATTTTCCACGCGGCAGCCCCTCTTTTCGTCAGCGTGCCCCCCTGACGAATGTTCGTCGAAAAATCTGCGCTGCCGATTTTCCACGCGGCAGCCCCTCTTTTCGTCAGCGTGCCCCCTGACGAATTTTCCTGCCTGGCCCAGTCCAGCGTCCAGCCCCTGTTCGTCGAAAAATCTGCGCTGCCGATTTTCCACGCGGCAGCCCCTCTTTTCGTCAGCGTGCCCCCCTGACGAATTTTCCTGCCTGGCCCGGCCGGTCCAGCCCCTGTTCGTCGAAAAATCTGCGCTGCCGATTTTCCACTCCGCAGCCCCTGTTTTCGTCAGCGTGCCCCCCTGACGAATTTTCCTGCCTGGCCCGGCCAGTCCAGCGCCCAGCCCCTGTTCGTCGAAAAATCTGCGCTGCCGATTTTCCCCGACGAACCTGCAGCTGCACAAATCCGCGCTGCCACTGCCCCATTGTCTGGACCAACAGTCTTTTCCATCAAGCCCTGGACTATAAATCGTCCAGACTCATCGCCAGCACCCGCTGCCGATTCTGCCGACTTTGCCGATTTCGTCGGCGCTGCCGATTCCAACACTGCCCGCCGTGCCTGAACCAGCGCTGTTTCGTCAGCGTGTCCCCTTGACGAATTTCCCTGCCTGGCCTGGACAGTCCATCTTCCAGCCCATGTTCATCGAAAAATCTGCGCTGCCGATTTCCCCGACGAACCTGCAGCTGCACAAATCTGTGCTGCCGATTTCCCCCCCTGTCGGCATGGCTGCCGCTGCCCCGATGTCCAGACCAACAGTCTTTTTTGTCGACTTTGCCGATTTTGTCCGCGCTGCCGATTCCAACACTACCCCCTGCATCCAAACCAGCATTGTTTCGTCAGCTCTTCCCCTGACGATTTTAGCCCTGTAACAAACAGTAGGCCTCCAATCCCGCCAACGGGAGCCAAGTTGATAGGGAAGAGAATTGAATGACGCGCCTGGTCCTCGCACCCCGCCACCCGAGGGGCCTTTTTCCCGGCAGCCTCTGAAAAACTCTAGCTTTCACGGTCCTCGCCGCCCCTCACCACCATGGCAGGCCTCTAATCCCACCCATCAGCAGTTGTAGCCGATAGGGCAGTGATTTGAATGACGCGTCGCGGGCCTCCGGGTCATCTCACCCGGCCATTAATTGGAGCGTTTTTGGCTGGCCGAGGATGGGGGGATGGATCTCTTCTTCCGAAAAAGCAAACAGTACATCGGGAGTTATGTTGACGGGGCATGGAATTGAATGACCCGTCGCGGGCCGCCGGGTCATCTCACCCGGCCATCCCGGGGAGCGTTTTTCCCGGCAGCATCGGGGAAACTCTTGCTTTCACTGCCCGCTGCCCAAGTCCCCACTCGAATCGGCCCCCCGCGCCAACAAGCCAACGCTGCCGAATCGGCAGACACTGCTGCCGAATCTGCCGACACTGCCCCGCGGGCTGCCACTGCCCCAGTGTCTAAACCAGCGGTCTTTCTCATCGAGCCTTGGACTATCCAGTCCGTCCTGACTCATCGCCAGCACCTGCTGCCGATTCTGCCGACTTTGCCGATTTTCTCGGCGCTGCCGATTCCAACACTGCGCCCACCGTGTCTGAACCAGCGCTGTTTCGTCAGCGTGTCCCCTCGACGAATTTTCCTGCCTGGCCTGGACAGTCCACCGTCCAGCCCGTGTTCGTCGAAAAATCTGCGCTGCCGATTCTGCCGACTTTGCCGATTTCGTCGGCGCTGCCGATTCCAACACTGCCCGCCGTGCCTGAACCAGCGCTGTTTCGTCAGCGTGTCCCCTCGACAAATTTTCCTGCCTGGCCTGGACAGTCCATCGCCCAGCCCATGTTCGTCGCAAAATCTGCGCTGCCGATTTTCCCCGACGAACCTGCAGCCGCACAAATCTGCGCTGCCGAATCTGCCGACACTGTCCCGCGGGCTGCCACTGCCCCAGTGTCTAAACCAGCAGTCTTTCTCGTCGAGCCTTGGACTATCCAGCCCGTCCAGACCCATCGCCAGCACCCGCTGCCGATTCTGCCGACTTTGCCGATTTCGTCGGCGCTGCCGATTCCACCACTGCCCGCCGTGCCTGAACCAGCGCTGTTTCGTCAGCGTGTCCCCTCGATGAATTTTCCTGCATGGCCCGGCCAGTCCAGCGTCCAGCCCATGTTCGTCGAAAAATCTGCGCTGCCGATTCTGCCGACTTTGCCGATTTCGTCGGCGCTGCCGATTCCAACACTGCCCGCCGTGCCTGAACCAGCGCTGTTTCGTCAGCGTGTCCCCTCGACAAATTTTCCTGCCTGGCCTGGACAGTCCACCGTCCAGCCCGTGTTCGTCGAAAAATCTGCGCTGCCGATTCTGCCGACTTTGCCGATTTCGTCGGCGCTGCCGATTCCAACACTGCCCGCCGTGCCTGAACCAGCGCTGTTTCGTCAGCGTGTCCCCTCGACAAATTTTCCTGCCTGGCCTGGACAGTCCATCGCCCAGCCCATGTTCGTCGCAAAATCTGCGCTGCCGATTTTCCCCGACGAACCTGCAGCCGCACAAATCTGCGCTGCCGAATCTGCCGACACTGTCCCGCGGGCTGCCACTGCCCCAGTGTCTAAACCAGCAGTCTTTCTCGTCGAGCCTTGGACTATCCAGCCCGTCCAGACCCATCGCCAGCACCCGCTGCCGATTCTGCCGACTTTGCCGATTTCGTCGGCGCTGCCGATTCCACCACTGCCCGCCGTGCCTGAACCAGCGCTGTTTCGTCAGCGTGTCCCCTCGATGAATTTTCCTGCATGGCCCGGCCAGTCCAGCGTCCAGCCCATGTTCGTCGAAAAATCTGCGCTGC
>NC_084853.1:15892764-15895264 GCF_951802175.1 Populus nigra
AATGTTCGTCGAAAAATCTGCGCTGCCGATTTTCCACGCGGCAGCCCCTCTTTTCGTCAGCGTGCCCCCCTGACGAATGTTCGTCGAAAAATCTGCGCTGCCGATTTTCCACGCGGCAGCCCCTCTTTTCGTCAGCGTGCCCCCTGACGAATTTTCCTGCCTGGCCCAGTCCAGCGTCCAGCCCCTGTTCGTCGAAAAATCTGCGCTGCCGATTTTCCACGCGGCAGCCCCTCTTTTCGTCAGCGTGCCCCCCTGACGAATTTTCCTGCCTGGCCCGGCCGGTCCAGCCCCTGTTCGTCGAAAAATCTGCGCTGCCGATTTTCCACTCCGCAGCCCCTGTTTTCGTCAGCGTGCCCCCCTGACGAATTTTCCTGCCTGGCCCGGCCAGTCCAGCGCCCAGCCCCTGTTCGTCGAAAAATCTGCGCTGCCGATTTTCCCCGACGAACCTGCAGCTGCACAAATCCGCGCTGCCACTGCCCCATTGTCTGGACCAACAGTCTTTTCCATCAAGCCCTGGACTATAAATCGTCCAGACTCATCGCCAGCACCCGCTGCCGATTCTGCCGACTTTGCCGATTTCGTCGGCGCTGCCGATTCCAACACTGCCCGCCGTGCCTGAACCAGCGCTGTTTCGTCAGCGTGTCCCCTTGACGAATTTCCCTGCCTGGCCTGGACAGTCCATCTTCCAGCCCATGTTCATCGAAAAATCTGCGCTGCCGATTTCCCCGACGAACCTGCAGCTGCACAAATCTGTGCTGCCGATTTCCCCCCCTGTCGGCATGGCTGCCGCTGCCCCGATGTCCAGACCAACAGTCTTTTTTGTCGACTTTGCCGATTTTGTCCGCGCTGCCGATTCCAACACTACCCCCTGCATCCAAACCAGCATTGTTTCGTCAGCTCTTCCCCTGACGATTTTAGCCCTGTAACAAACAGTAGGCCTCCAATCCCGCCAACGGGAGCCAAGTTGATAGGGAAGAGAATTGAATGACGCGCCTGGTCCTCGCACCCCGCCACCCGAGGGGCCTTTTTCCCGGCAGCCTCTGAAAAACTCTAGCTTTCACGGTCCTCGCCGCCCCTCACCACCATGGCAGGCCTCTAATCCCACCCATCAGCAGTTGTAGCCGATAGGGCAGTGATTTGAATGACGCGTCGCGGGCCTCCGGGTCATCTCACCCGGCCATTAATTGGAGCGTTTTTGGCTGGCCGAGGATGGGGGGATGGATCTCTTCTTCCGAAAAAGCAAACAGTACATCGGGAGTTATGTTGACGGGGCATGGAATTGAATGACCCGTCGCGGGCCGCCGGGTCATCTCACCCGGCCATCCCGGGGAGCGTTTTTCCCGGCAGCATCGGGGAAACTCTTGCTTTCACTGCCCGCTGCCCAAGTCCCCACTCGAATCGGCCCCCCGCGCCAACAAGCCAACGCTGCCGAATCGGCAGACACTGCTGCCGAATCTGCCGACACTGCCCCGCGGGCTGCCACTGCCCCAGTGTCTAAACCAGCGGTCTTTCTCATCGAGCCTTGGACTATCCAGTCCGTCCTGACTCATCGCCAGCACCTGCTGCCGATTCTGCCGACTTTGCCGATTTTCTCGGCGCTGCCGATTCCAACACTGCGCCCACCGTGTCTGAACCAGCGCTGTTTCGTCAGCGTGTCCCCTCGACGAATTTTCCTGCCTGGCCTGGACAGTCCACCGTCCAGCCCGTGTTCGTCGAAAAATCTGCGCTGCCGATTCTGCCGACTTTGCCGATTTCGTCGGCGCTGCCGATTCCAACACTGCCCGCCGTGCCTGAACCAGCGCTGTTTCGTCAGCGTGTCCCCTCGACAAATTTTCCTGCCTGGCCTGGACAGTCCATCGCCCAGCCCATGTTCGTCGCAAAATCTGCGCTGCCGATTTTCCCCGACGAACCTGCAGCCGCACAAATCTGCGCTGCCGAATCTGCCGACACTGTCCCGCGGGCTGCCACTGCCCCAGTGTCTAAACCAGCAGTCTTTCTCGTCGAGCCTTGGACTATCCAGCCCGTCCAGACCCATCGCCAGCACCCGCTGCCGATTCTGCCGACTTTGCCGATTTCGTCGGCGCTGCCGATTCCACCACTGCCCGCCGTGCCTGAACCAGCGCTGTTTCGTCAGCGTGTCCCCTCGATGAATTTTCCTGCATGGCCCGGCCAGTCCAGCGTCCAGCCCATGTTCGTCGAAAAATCTGCGCTGCCGATTCTGCCGACTTTGCCGATTTCGTCGGCGCTGCCGATTCCAACACTGCCCGCCGTGCCTGAACCAGCGCTGTTTCGTCAGCGTGTCCCCTCGACAAATTTTCCTGCCTGGCCTGGACAGTCCACCGTCCAGCCCGTGTTCGTCGAAAAATCTGCGCTGCCGATTCTGCCGACTTTGCCGATTTCGTCGGCGCTGCCGATTCCAACACTGCCCGCCGTGCCTGAACCAGCGCTGTTTCGTCAGCGTGTCCCCTCGACAAATTTTCCTGCCTGGCCTGGACAGTCC
>NC_084853.1:15905264-15907764 GCF_951802175.1 Populus nigra
CGGCCAGCGACGTCGGGCTGGCCCCTGCCGCGGCCAGCGATGTCGGGCTGTCGCCTGCCGCGGCCAGCGACGTCGGGCTGGCCCCTGCAGCGCCTAGCCTCTCCCACGCAGGGGGCAGGCCAGAACGCGGGGGGCCAGGGCCCGAAGGCAGCCCCCCCGCGGGCGAGAGAGCAAGCCAGCAGGGGCTGTCCGCGCGTCGCGCAGCGCGGCATGGCTGCGGGGGCCGCGCGCGCGCGCCCAAGCGCCCAAGGGCCCCCAAGGGCCCCAGGCCCTCAGGCCCCAGCGCCCCAGCGCCCAGCGCGGGCGGGCGCGCGCGCGCGTGTGGTCTTTGAGGGGCGCCGGCCTGGTGGCTCCCTAAAGAGCAATAAGTGTCATTGCAGCTCTGGCAGGGGGAGACACTACTAGGTCCCAGCTGTCACCCCCCCTCTAAAAAATTCATTTCTTGGTATTTTGAGCTGAAATTTTGCACAGAGGTTGGCAAAAATCCAATCCACCTTCATTAATTTTCCCAGAATTTTTCGAGGTCGGGAAGTATTTGTTTTAATTTTCCTACCATTAGAAATCGAGTAAATCCGCAAAACTAGGAACCGGCCCGGAATGACCCCAAATTCAGTGGGCAGCCTCATAAAAATATGGCTGATTTTACTGGATTGGTTTCATGTGGAAAGCACGACGTTTTCTTGTAGGAATGCGGGAACCCCGGCAGCTCGCCTGCCGCGGCCAGCGACGTCGGGGACGCTGGCCTGCGCTGTCGAGCCCGCGAGGGCTGTCTCCGCGGCAGGCCCCCCCTGAACGGGGCACGACAGGCCACCGCGCTGGCTCGTCCAGCGTCGACAGTCCCTCGTCCAGGTTTCAGATCGCGCCAAGTCGAACCCATGACCTGCTCAAGCCATCGTGCGCTGCCGAATTCGCATCTGCGTGTAGGCTGCCATTCCACGCGGCAGCCCCTGTTTTCGTCAGCGTGCCCCCCTGACGAATTTTCCTGCCTGGCCCAGTCCAGCGTCCAGCCCCTGTTCGTCGAAAAATCTGCGCTGCCGATTTTCCACGCGGCAGCCCCTCTTTTCGTCAGCGTGCCCCCCTGACGAATTTTCCTGCCTGGCCCGGCCAGTCCAGCCCCTGTTCGTCGAAAAATCTGCGCTGCCGATTTTCCACGCGGCAGCCCCTCTTTTCGTCAGCGTGCCCCCCTGACGAATTTTCCTGCCTGGCCCGGCCGGTCCAGCATCCAGCCCCTGTTCGTCGAAAAATCTGCGCTGCCGATTTTCCACGCGGCAGCCCCTGTTTTCCTCAGCGTGCCCCCCTGACGAATGTTCGTCGAAAAATCTGCGCTGCCGATTTTCCACGCGGCAGCCCCTCTTTTCGTCAGCGTGCCCCCCTGACGAATGTTCGTCGAAAAATCTGCGCTGCCGATTTTCCACGCGGCAGCCCCTCTTTTCGTCAGCGTGCCCCCTGACGAATTTTCCTGCCTGGCCCAGTCCAGCGTCCAGCCCCTGTTCGTCGAAAAATCTGCGCTGCCGATTTTCCACGCGGCAGCCCCTCTTTTCGTCAGCGTGCCCCCCTGACGAATTTTCCTGCCTGGCCCGGCCGGTCCAGCCCCTGTTCGTCGAAAAATCTGCGCTGCCGATTTTCCACTCCGCAGCCCCTGTTTTCGTCAGCGTGCCCCCCTGACGAATTTTCCTGCCTGGCCCGGCCAGTCCAGCGCCCAGCCCCTGTTCGTCGAAAAATCTGCGCTGCCGATTTTCCCCGACGAACCTGCAGCTGCACAAATCCGCGCTGCCACTGCCCCATTGTCTGGACCAACAGTCTTTTCCATCAAGCCCTGGACTATAAATCGTCCAGACTCATCGCCAGCACCCGCTGCCGATTCTGCCGACTTTGCCGATTTCGTCGGCGCTGCCGATTCCAACACTGCCCGCCGTGCCTGAACCAGCGCTGTTTCGTCAGCGTGTCCCCTTGACGAATTTCCCTGCCTGGCCTGGACAGTCCATCTTCCAGCCCATGTTCATCGAAAAATCTGCGCTGCCGATTTCCCCGACGAACCTGCAGCTGCACAAATCTGTGCTGCCGATTTCCCCCCCTGTCGGCATGGCTGCCGCTGCCCCGATGTCCAGACCAACAGTCTTTTTTGTCGACTTTGCCGATTTTGTCCGCGCTGCCGATTCCAACACTACCCCCTGCATCCAAACCAGCATTGTTTCGTCAGCTCTTCCCCTGACGATTTTAGCCCTGTAACAAACAGTAGGCCTCCAATCCCGCCAACGGGAGCCAAGTTGATAGGGAAGAGAATTGAATGACGCGCCTGGTCCTCGCACCCCGCCACCCGAGGGGCCTTTTTCCCGGCAGCCTCTGAAAAACTCTAGCTTTCACGGTCCTCGCCGCCCCTCACCACCATGGCAGGCCTCTAATCCCACCCATCAGCAGTTGTAGCCGATAGGGCAGTGATTTGAATGACGCGTCGCGGGCCTCCGGGTCATCTCACCCGGCCATTAATTGGAGCGTTTTT
>NC_084853.1:15917764-15920329 GCF_951802175.1 Populus nigra
GTCCGCACCAGCCACGTCGGCCAGGCCTCCGACTTGCGAGCAGGGGCAGCGGCCACCGCCGCCGTGACGTCGCGGCAAGCAGACAGCCGCGCAGCAGCTGCCAGCACCTTGGCACAAGCACGGCAAATGAATGCCACGCCCACGCCGCGGATAAGCAGCCCCAACGCGCCCGACGGCTTGGAGCGGGTCCCGAAGACGGTGGCCGGAATCGGGTCGTCGCCGGCCGGAAAACGGGTCATCGATGCCGGCAATACTTCGGGCCATGAGGCCCCCCACCTTAGTCCGAGTTTAGCAACAGCCCACATATCCCCCGCGGCAGGCCTATGGGCGCCAGGCCAGCGCGCCCCATGGCCAGTCAGGGGGCACCCCCCTAAAGAGCAATAAGTGTCATTGAAGCTCTGGCAGGGGGAGACACTACTAGGTCCCAGCTGTCACCCCCCCTCTAAAAAATTCATTTCTTGGTATTTTGAGCTGAAATTTTGCACAGAGGTTGGCAAAAATCCAATCCAACTTTATTAATTTTTCCAGAATTTTTCGAGGTCGGGAAGTATTTTTTTTTATTTTCCTACCATTAAAAATCGAGGAAATCGGAAAAAATAGGAACCGGCTCGGAATGACCCCAAATTCAGTGGGCAGCCTCATAAAAATATGGCTGATTTTACTGGATTGATTTCATGTGGAAAGCACGACGTTTTGTTGTAGGAATGCGGGAACCCCGGCGGCTCGCCTGCCGCGGCCAGCGACGTCGGGCTGGCCCCTGCAGCGCCTAGCCTCTCCCACGCGGGGGGCAGGCCAGAGCGCGGGGGGCCAGGGCCCGAAGGCAGCCCCCCCGCGGGCGAGAGAGCAAGCCAGCAGGGGCTGTCGCCTGCCGCGGCCAGCGACGTCGGGCTGGCCCCTGCAGCGCCTAGCCTCTCCCACGCGGGGGGCAGGCCAGAACGCGGGGGGCCAGGGCCCGAAGGCAGCCCCCCCGCGGGCGAGAGAGCAAGCCAGCAGGGGCTGTCGCCTGCCGCGGCCAGCGACGTCGGGCTGGCCCCTGCCGCGGCCAGCGATGTCGGGCTGTCGCCTGCCGCGGCCAGCGACGTCGGGCTGGCCCCTGCAGCGCCTAGCCTCTCCCACGCAGGGGGCAGGCCAGAACGCGGGGGGCCAGGGCCCGAAGGCAGCCCCCCCGCGGGCGAGAGAGCAAGCCAGCAGGGGCTGTCCGCGCGTCGCGCAGCGCGGCATGGCTGCGGGGGCCGCGCGCGCGCGCCCAAGCGCCCAAGGGCCCCCAAGGGCCCCAGGCCCTCAGGCCCCAGCGCCCCAGCGCCCAGCGCGGGCGGGCGCGCGCGCGCGTGTGGTCTTTGAGGGGCGCCGGCCTGGTGGCTCCCTAAAGAGCAATAAGTGTCATTGCAGCTCTGGCAGGGGGAGACACTACTAGGTCCCAGCTGTCACCCCCCCTCTAAAAAATTCATTTCTTGGTATTTTGAGCTGAAATTTTGCACAGAGGTTGGCAAAAATCCAATCCACCTTCATTAATTTTCCCAGAATTTTTCGAGGTCGGGAAGTATTTGTTTTAATTTTCCTACCATTAGAAATCGAGTAAATCCGCAAAACTAGGAACCGGCCCGGAATGACCCCAAATTCAGTGGGCAGCCTCATAAAAATATGGCTGATTTTACTGGATTGGTTTCATGTGGAAAGCACGACGTTTTCTTGTAGGAATGCGGGAACCCCGGCAGCTCGCCTGCCGCGGCCAGCGACGTCGGGGACGCTGGCCTGCGCTGTCGAGCCCGCGAGGGCTGTCTCCGCGGCAGGCCCCCCCTGAACGGGGCACGACAGGCCACCGCGCTGGCTCGTCCAGCGTCGACAGTCCCTCGTCCAGGTTTCAGATCGCGCCAAGTCGAACCCATGACCTGCTCAAGCCATCGTGCGCTGCCGAATTCGCATCTGCGTGTAGGCTGCCATTCCACGCGGCAGCCCCTGTTTTCGTCAGCGTGCCCCCCTGACGAATTTTCCTGCCTGGCCCAGTCCAGCGTCCAGCCCCTGTTCGTCGAAAAATCTGCGCTGCCGATTTTCCACGCGGCAGCCCCTCTTTTCGTCAGCGTGCCCCCCTGACGAATTTTCCTGCCTGGCCCGGCCAGTCCAGCCCCTGTTCGTCGAAAAATCTGCGCTGCCGATTTTCCACGCGGCAGCCCCTCTTTTCGTCAGCGTGCCCCCCTGACGAATTTTCCTGCCTGGCCCGGCCGGTCCAGCATCCAGCCCCTGTTCGTCGAAAAATCTGCGCTGCCGATTTTCCACGCGGCAGCCCCTGTTTTCCTCAGCGTGCCCCCCTGACGAATGTTCGTCGAAAAATCTGCGCTGCCGATTTTCCACGCGGCAGCCCCTCTTTTCGTCAGCGTGCCCCCCTGACGAATGTTCGTCGAAAAATCTGCGCTGCCGATTTTCCACGCGGCAGCCCCTCTTTTCGTCAGCGTGCCCCCTGACGAATTTTCCTGCCTGGCCCAGTCCAGCGTCCAGCCCCTGTTCGTCGAAAAATCTGCGCTGCCGATTTTCCACGCGGCAGCCCCTCTTTTCGTCAGCGTGCCCCCC
>NC_084853.1:15920529-15923029 GCF_951802175.1 Populus nigra
TAGAGGCCTGCCATGGTGGTGAGGGGCGGCGAGGACCGTGAAAGCTAGAGTTTTTCAGAGGCTGCCGGGAAAAAGGCCCCTCGGGTGGCGGGGTGCGAGGACCAGGCGCGTCATTCAATTCTCTTCCCTATCAACTTGGCTCCCGTTGGCGGGATTGGAGGCCTACTGTTTGTTACAGGGCTAAAATCGTCAGGGGAAGAGCTGACGAAACAATGCTGGTTTGGATGCAGGGGGTAGTGTTGGAATCGGCAGCGCGGACAAAATCGGCAAAGTCGACAAAAAAGACTGTTGGTCTGGACATCGGGGCAGCGGCAGCCATGCCGACAGGGGGGGAAATCGGCAGCGCAGATTTGTGCAGCTGCAGGTTCGTCGGGGAAATCGGCAGCGCAGATTTTTCGATGAACATGGGCTGGAAGATGGACTGTCCAGGCCAGGCAGGGAAATTCGTCAAGGGGACACGCTGACGAAAGTAGGCTCGTCGGTGAAAATCGGCAGCGCAGATTTTTCGACGAACAGGGGCTGGATGCTGGACCGGCCGGGCCAGGCAGGAAAATTCGTCAGGGGGGCACGCTGACGAAAAGAGGGGCTGCCGCGTGGAAAATCGGCAGCGCAGATTTTTCGACGAACATTCGTCAGGGGGGCACGCTGACGAAAAGAGGGGCTGCCGCGTGGAAAATCGGCAGCGCAGATTTTTCGACGAACAGGGGCTGGATGCTGGACCGGCCGGGCCAGGCAGGAAAATTCGTCAGGGGGGCACGCTGACGAAAAGAGGGGCTGCCGCGTGGAAAATCGGCAGCGCAGATTTTTCGACGAACATTCGTCAGGGGGGCACGCTGAGGAAAACAGGGGCTGCCGCGTGGAAAATCGGCAGCGCAGATTTTTCGACGAACATTCGTCAGGGGGGCACGCTGAGGAAAACAGGGGCTGCCGCGTGGAAAATCGGCAGCGCAGATTTTTCGACGAACAGGGGCTGGATGCTGGACCGGCCGGGCCAGGCAGGAAAATTCGTCAGGGGGGCACGCTGACGAAAAGAGGGGCTGCCGCGTGGAAAATCGGCAGCGCAGATTTTTCGACGAACAGGGGCTGGATGCTGGACCGGCCGGGCCAGGCAGGAAAATTCGTCAGGGGGGCACGCTGACGAAAAGAGGGGCTGCCGCGTGGAAAATCGGCAGCGCAGATTTTTCGACGAACAGGGGCTGGACTGGCCGGGCCAGGCAGGAAAATTCGTCAGGGGGGCACGCTGACGAAAACAGGGGCTGCCGCGTGGAAAATCGGCAGCGCAGATTTTTCGACGAACAGGGGCTGGACTGGCCGGGCCAGGCAGGAAAATTCGTCAGGGGGGCACGCTGACGAAAGTAGGCTCGTCGTGGAAAATCAGCAGCGCAGATTTTTCGACGAACAGGGGCTGGACGCTGGACTGGGCCAGGCAGGAAAATTCGTCAGGGGGGCACGCTGACGAAAACAGGGGCTGCCGCGTGGAATGGCAGCCTACACGCAGATGCGAATTCGGCAGCGCACGATGGCTTGAGCAGGTCATGGGTTCGACTTGGCGCGATCTGAAACCTGGACGAGGGACTGTCGACGCTGGACGAGCCAGCGCGGTGGCCTGTCGTGCCCCGTTCAGGGGGGGCCTGCCGCGGAGACAGCCCTCGCGGGCTCGACAGCGCAGGCCAGCGTCCCCGACGTCGCTGGCCGCGGCAGGCGAGCTGCCGGGGTTCCCGCATTCCTACAAGAAAACGTCGTGCTTTCCACATGAAACCAATCCAGTAAAATCAGCCATATTTTTATGAGGCTGCCCACTGAATTTGGGGTCATTCCGGGCCGGTTCCTAGTTTTGCGGATTTACTCGATTTCTAATGGTAGGAAAATTAAAACAAATACTTCCCGACCTCGAAAAATTCTGGGAAAATTAATGAAGGTGGATTGGATTTTTGCCAACCTCTCTGCAAAATTTCAGCTCAAAATACCAAGAAATGAATTTTTTAGAGGGGGGGTGACAGCTGGGACCTAGTAGTGTCTCCCCCTGCCAGAGCTGCAATGACACTTATTGCTCTTTAGGGAGCCACCAGGCCGGCGCCCCTCAAAGACCACACGCGCGCGCGCGCCCGCCCGCGCTGGGCGCTGGGGCGCTGGGGCCTGAGGGCCTGGGGCCCTTGGGGGCCCTTGGGCGCTTGGGCGCGCGCGCGCGGCCCCCGCAGCCATGCCGCGCCGCGCGACGCGCGGACAGCCCCTGCTGGCTTGCTCTCTCGCCCGCGGGGGGGCTGCCTTCGGGCCCTGGCCCCCCGCGTTCTGGCCTGCCCCCTGCGGGGGAGAGGCTAGGCGCTGCAGGGGCCAGCCCGACGTCGCTGGCCGCGGCAGGCGACAGCCCCTGCTGGCTTGCTCTCTCGCCCGCGGGGGGGCTGCCTTCGGGCCCTGGCCCCCCGCGTTCTGGCCTGCCCCCCGCGTGGGAGAGGCTAGGCGCTGCAGGGGCCAGCCCGACGTCGCTGGCCGCGGCAGGCGA
>NC_084853.1:15933029-15935529 GCF_951802175.1 Populus nigra
AGCGCAGATTTTTCGACGAACACGGGCTGGACGGTGGACTGTCCAGGCCAGGCAGGAAAATTCGTCGAGGGGACACGCTGAGGAAACAGCGCTGGTTCAGACACGGTGGGCGCAGTGTTGGAATCGGCAGCGCCGAGAAAATCGGCAAAGTCGGCAGAATCGGCAGCAGGTGCTGGCGATGAGTCAGGACGGACTGGATAGTCCAAGGCTCGATGAGAAAGACCGCTGGTTTAGACACTGGGGCAGTGGCAGCCCGCGGGGCAGTGTCGGCAGACTCGGCAGCAGTGTCTGCCGATTCGGCAGCGTTGGCTTGTTGGCGCGGGGGGCCGATGCGAGTGGGGACTTGGGCAGCGGGCAGTGAAAGCAAGAGTTTCCCCGATGCTGCCGGGAAAAACGCTCCCCGGGATGGCCGGGTGAGATGACCCGGCGGCCCGCGACGGGTCATTCAATTCCATGCCCCGTCAACATAACTCCCGATGTACTGTTTGCTTTTTCGGAAGAAGAGATCCATCCCCCCATCCTCGGCCAGCCAAAAACGCTCCAATTAATGGCCGGGTGAGATGACCCGGCGGCCCGCGACGCGTCATTCAAATCACTGCCCTATCGGCTACAACTGCTGATGGGTGGGATTAGAGGCCTGCCATGGTGGTGAGGGGCGGCGAGGACCGTGAAAGCTAGAGTTTTTCAGAGGCTGCCGGGAAAAAGGCCCCTCGGGTGGCGGGGTGCGAGGACCAGGCGCGTCATTCAATTCTCTTCCCTATCAACTTGGCTCCCGTTGGCGGGATTGGAGGCCTACTGTTTGTTACAGGGCTAAAATCGTCAGGGGAAGAGCTGACGAAACAATGCTGGTTTGGATGCAGGGGGTAGTGTTGGAATCGGCAGCGCGGACAAAATCGGCAAAGTCGACAAAAAAGACTGTTGGTCTGGACATCGGGGCAGCGGCAGCCATGCCGACAGGGGGGGAAATCGGCAGCGCAGATTTGTGCAGCTGCAGGTTCGTCGGGGAAATCGGCAGCGCAGATTTTTCGATGAACATGGGCTGGAAGATGGACTGTCCAGGCCAGGCAGGGAAATTCGTCAAGGGGACACGCTGACGAAAGTAGGCTCGTCGGTGAAAATCGGCAGCGCAGATTTTTCGACGAACAGGGGCTGGATGCTGGACCGGCCGGGCCAGGCAGGAAAATTCGTCAGGGGGGCACGCTGACGAAAAGAGGGGCTGCCGCGTGGAAAATCGGCAGCGCAGATTTTTCGACGAACATTCGTCAGGGGGGCACGCTGACGAAAAGAGGGGCTGCCGCGTGGAAAATCGGCAGCGCAGATTTTTCGACGAACAGGGGCTGGATGCTGGACCGGCCGGGCCAGGCAGGAAAATTCGTCAGGGGGGCACGCTGACGAAAAGAGGGGCTGCCGCGTGGAAAATCGGCAGCGCAGATTTTTCGACGAACATTCGTCAGGGGGGCACGCTGAGGAAAACAGGGGCTGCCGCGTGGAAAATCGGCAGCGCAGATTTTTCGACGAACATTCGTCAGGGGGGCACGCTGAGGAAAACAGGGGCTGCCGCGTGGAAAATCGGCAGCGCAGATTTTTCGACGAACAGGGGCTGGATGCTGGACCGGCCGGGCCAGGCAGGAAAATTCGTCAGGGGGGCACGCTGACGAAAAGAGGGGCTGCCGCGTGGAAAATCGGCAGCGCAGATTTTTCGACGAACAGGGGCTGGATGCTGGACCGGCCGGGCCAGGCAGGAAAATTCGTCAGGGGGGCACGCTGACGAAAAGAGGGGCTGCCGCGTGGAAAATCGGCAGCGCAGATTTTTCGACGAACAGGGGCTGGACTGGCCGGGCCAGGCAGGAAAATTCGTCAGGGGGGCACGCTGACGAAAACAGGGGCTGCCGCGTGGAAAATCGGCAGCGCAGATTTTTCGACGAACAGGGGCTGGACTGGCCGGGCCAGGCAGGAAAATTCGTCAGGGGGGCACGCTGACGAAAGTAGGCTCGTCGTGGAAAATCAGCAGCGCAGATTTTTCGACGAACAGGGGCTGGACGCTGGACTGGGCCAGGCAGGAAAATTCGTCAGGGGGGCACGCTGACGAAAACAGGGGCTGCCGCGTGGAATGGCAGCCTACACGCAGATGCGAATTCGGCAGCGCACGATGGCTTGAGCAGGTCATGGGTTCGACTTGGCGCGATCTGAAACCTGGACGAGGGACTGTCGACGCTGGACGAGCCAGCGCGGTGGCCTGTCGTGCCCCGTTCAGGGGGGGCCTGCCGCGGAGACAGCCCTCGCGGGCTCGACAGCGCAGGCCAGCGTCCCCGACGTCGCTGGCCGCGGCAGGCGAGCTGCCGGGGTTCCCGCATTCCTACAAGAAAACGTCGTGCTTTCCACATGAAACCAATCCAGTAAAATCAGCCATAGTTTTATGAGGCTGCCCACTGAATTTGGGGTCATTCCGGGCCGGTTCCTAGTTTTGCGGATTTACTCGATTTCTAATGGTAGGAAAATT
>NC_084853.1:15945529-15950529 GCF_951802175.1 Populus nigra
ACGAACATGGGCTGGACGATGGACTGTCCAGGCCAGGCAGGAAAATTTGTCGAGGGGACACGCTGACGAAACAGCGCTGGTTCAGGCACGGGGGGCAGTGTTGGAATCGGCAGCGCCGACGAAATCGGCAAAGTCGGCAGAATCGGCAGCGCAGATTTTTCGACGAACATGGGCTGGACGCTGGACTGGCCGGGCCATGCAGGAAAATTCATCGAGGGGACACGCTGACGAAACAGCGCTGGTTCAGGCACGGCGGGCAGTGTTGGAATCGGCAGCGCCGACGAAATCGGCAAAGTCGGCAGAATCGGCAGCGGGTGCTGGCGATGGGTCTGGACGGGCTGGATAGTCCAAGGCTCGACGAGAAAGACTGCTGGTTTAGACACTGGGGCAGTGGCAGCCCGCGGGACAGTGTCGGCAGATTCGGCAGCGCAGATTTGTGCGGCTGCAGGTTCGTCGGGGAAAATCGGCAGCGCAGATTTTGCGACGAACATGGGCTGGACGATGGACTGTCCAGGCCAGGCAGGAAAATTTGTCGAGGGGACACGCTGACGAAACAGCGCTGGTTCAGGCACGGCGGGCAGTGGTGGAATCGGCAGCGCCGACGAAATCGGCAAAGTCGGCAGAATCGGCAGCGCAGATTTTTCGACGAACACGGGCTGGACGGTGGACTGTCCAGGCCAGGCAGGAAAATTCGTCGAGGGGACACGCTGAGGAAACAGCGCTGGTTCAGACACGGTGGGCGCAGTGTTGGAATCGGCAGCGCCGAGAAAATCGGCAAAGTCGGCAGAATCGGCAGCAGGTGCTGGCGATGAGTCAGGACGGACTGGATAGTCCAAGGCTCGATGAGAAAGACCGCTGGTTTAGACACTGGGGCAGTGGCAGCCCGCGGGGCAGTGTCGGCAGACTCGGCAGCAGTGTCTGCCGATTCGGCAGCGTTGGCTTGTTGGCGCGGGGGGCCGATGCGAGTGGGGACTTGGGCAGCGGGCAGTGAAAGCAAGAGTTTCCCCGATGCTGCCGGGAAAAACGCTCCCCGGGATGGCCGGGTGAGATGACCCGGCGGCCCGCGACGGGTCATTCAATTCCATGCCCCGTCAACATAACTCCCGATGTACTGTTTGCTTTTTCGGAAGAAGAGATCCATCCCCCCATCCTCGGCCAGCCAAAAACGCTCCAATTAATGGCCGGGTGAGATGACCCGGCGGCCCGCGACGCGTCATTCAAATCACTGCCCTATCGGCTACAACTGCTGATGGGTGGGATTAGAGGCCTGCCATGGTGGTGAGGGGCGGCGAGGACCGTGAAAGCTAGAGTTTTTCAGAGGCTGCCGGGAAAAAGGCCCCTCGGGTGGCGGGGTGCGAGGACCAGGCGCGTCATTCAATTCTCTTCCCTATCAACTTGGCTCCCGTTGGCGGGATTGGAGGCCTACTGTTTGTTACAGGGCTAAAATCATCAGGGGAAGAGCTGACGAAACAATGCTGGTTTGGATGCAGGGGGTAGTGTTGGAATCGGCAGCGCGGACAAAATCGGCAAAGTCGACAAAAAAGACTGTTGGTCTGGACATCGGGGCAGCGGCAGCCATGCCGACAGGGGGGGAAATCGGCAGCGCAGATTTGTGCAGCTGCAGGTTCGTCGGGGAAATCGGCAGCGCAGATTTTTCGATGAACATGGGCTGGAAGATGGACTGTCCAGGCCAGGCAGGGAAATTCGTCAAGGGGACACGCTGACGAAAGTAGGCTCGTCGGTGAAAATCGGCAGCGCAGATTTTTCGACGAACAGGGGCTGGATGCTGGACCGGCCGGGCCAGGCAGGAAAATTCGTCAGGGGGGCACGCTGACGAAAAGAGGGGCTGCCGCGTGGAAAATCGGCAGCGCAGATTTTTCGACGAACATTCGTCAGGGGGGCACGCTGACGAAAAGAGGGGCTGCCGCGTGGAAAATCGGCAGCGCAGATTTTTCGACGAACAGGGGCTGGATGCTGGACCGGCCGGGCCAGGCAGGAAAATTCGTCAGGGGGGCACGCTGACGAAAAGAGGGGCTGCCGCGTGGAAAATCGGCAGCGCAGATTTTTCGACGAACATTCGTCAGGGGGGCACGCTGAGGAAAACAGGGGCTGCCGCGTGGAAAATCGGCAGCGCAGATTTTTCGACGAACATTCGTCAGGGGGGCACGCTGAGGAAAACAGGGGCTGCCGCGTGGAAAATCGGCAGCGCAGATTTTTCGACGAACAGGGGCTGGATGCTGGACCGGCCGGGCCAGGCAGGAAAATTCGTCAGGGGGGCACGCTGACGAAAAGAGGGGCTGCCGCGTGGAAAATCGGCAGCGCAGATTTTTCGACGAACAGGGGCTGGATGCTGGACCGGCCGGGCCAGGCAGGAAAATTCGTCAGGGGGGCACGCTGACGAAAAGAGGGGCTGCCGCGTGGAAAATCGGCAGCGCAGATTTTTCGACGAACAGGGGCTGGACTGGCCGGGCCAGGCAGGAAAATTCGTCAGGGGGGCACGCTGACGAAAACAGGGGCTGCCGCGTGGAAAATCGGCAGCGCAGATTTTTCGACGAACAGGGGCTGGACTGGCCGGGCCAGGCAGGAAAATTCGTCAGGGGGGCACGCTGACGAAAGTAGGCTCGTCGTGGAAAATCAGCAGCGCAGATTTTTCGACGAACAGGGGCTGGACGCTGGACTGGGCCAGGCAGGAAAATTCGTCAGGGGGGCACGCTGACGAAAACAGGGGCTGCCGCGTGGAATGGCAGCCTACACGCAGATGCGAATTCGGCAGCGCACGATGGCTTGAGCAGGTCATGGGTTCGACTTGGCGCGATCTGAAACCTGGACGAGGGACTGTCGACGCTGGACGAGCCAGCGCGGTGGCCTGTCGTGCCCCGTTCAGGGGGGGCCTGCCGCGGAGACAGCCCTCGCGGGCTCGACAGCGCAGGCCAGCGTCCCCGACGTCGCTGGCCGCGGCAGGCGAGCTGCCGGGGTTCCCGCATTCCTACAAGAAAACGTCGTGCTTTCCACATGAAACCAATCCAGTAAAATCAGCCATATTTTTATGAGGCTGCCCACTGAATTTGGGGTCATTCCGGGCCGGTTCCTAGTTTTGCGGATTTACTCGATTTCTAATGGTAGGAAAATTAAAACAAATACTTCCCGACCTCGAAAAATTCTGGGAAAATTAATGAAGGTGGATTGGATTTTTGCCAACCTCTCTGCAAAATTTCAGCTCAAAATACCAAGAAATGAATTTTTTAGAGGGGGGGTGACAGCTGGGACCTAGTAGTGTCTCCCCCTGCCAGAGCTGCAATGACACTTATTGCTCTTTAGGGAGCCACCAGGCCGGCGCCCCTCAAAGACCACACGCGCGCGCGCGCCCGCCCGCGCTGGGCGCTGGGGCGCTGGGGCCTGAGGGCCTGGGGCCCTTGGGGGCCCTTGGGCGCTTGGGCGCGCGCGCGCGGCCCCCGCAGCCATGCCGCGCCGCGCGACGCGCGGACAGCCCCTGCTGGCTTGCTCTCTCGCCCGCGGGGGGGCTGCCTTCGGGCCCTGGCCCCCCGCGTTCTGGCCTGCCCCCTGCGGGGGAGAGGCTAGGCGCTGCAGGGGCCAGCCCGACGTCGCTGGCCGCGGCAGGCGACAGCCCCTGCTGGCTTGCTCTCTCGCCCGCGGGGGGGCTGCCTTCGGGCCCTGGCCCCCCGCGTTCTGGCCTGCCCCCCGCGTGGGAGAGGCTAGGCGCTGCAGGGGCCAGCCCGACGTCGCTGGCCGCGGCAGGCGACAGCCCCTGCTGGCTTGCTCTCTCGCCCGCGGGGGGGCTGCCTTCGGGCCCTGGCCCCCCGCGTTCTGGCCTGCCCCCCGCGTGGGAGAGGCTAGGCGCTGCAGGGGCCAGCCCGACGTCGCTGGCCGCGGCAGGCGAGCCGCCGGGGTTCCCGCATTCCTACAACAAAACGTCGTGCTTTCCACATGAAATCAATCCAGTAAAATCAGCCATATTTTTATGAGGCTGCCCACTGAATTTGGGGTCATTCCGGGCCGGTTCCTATTTTTTCCGATTTCCTCGATTTTTAATGGTAGGAAAATAAAAAAAAATACTTCCCGACCTCGAAAAATTCTGGAAAAATTAATAAAGTTGGATTGGATTTTTGCCAACCTCTGTGCAAAATTTCAGCTCAAAATACCAAGAAATGAATTTTTTAGAGGGGGGGTGACAGCTGGGACCTAGTAGTGTCTCCCCCTGCCAGAGCTTCAATGACACTTATTGCTCTTTAGGGGGGTGCCCCCTGACTGGCCATGGGGCGCGCTGGCCTGGCGCCCATAGGCCTGCCGCGGGGGATATGTGGGCTGTTGCTAAACTCGGACTAAGGTGGGGGGCCTCATGGCCCGAAGTATTGCCGGCATCGATGACCCGTTTTCCGGCCGGCGACGACCCGATTCCGGCCACCGTCTTCGGGACCCGCTCCAAGCCGTCGGGCGCGTTGGGGCTGCTTATCCGCGGCGTGGGCGTGGCATTCATTTGCCGTGCTTGTGCCAAGGTGCTGGCAGCTGCTGCGCGGCTGTCTGCTTGCCGCGACGTCACGGCGGCGGTGGCCGCTGCCCCTGCTCGCAAGTCGGAGGCCTGGCCGACGTGGCTGGTGCGGACCGCCGAGCTTGGGGATTGCGAGGAGAGCTCTACGCTGGCGTGGGCGTGGCATTAAATTGCCGTGCGCGCGCCCATGCGTTGGCTCTCCTCGCAATCCCCGACCTCGTGGCGTGACGTGCCCGCTGCCGAGGCCTGGCCTCCGTCTTGCGAGCCGGGGCTGACAGCCCCCCGCATGATTGTCCCTGTCGTTCCCCCCCGCGGCCTGTCCCTTGTCCCTTCGAGATCCTTCGCCTCCGGCTGCGGTGGCAGCTGCCCGTGCTCGCAAGATGGAGGCCTGGCCGACGCGGCTGGTGCGGACCGCCGAGCTTGGGGATTGCGAGGAGAGCTCTACGCTGGCGTGGGCGTGGCATTAAATTGTCGTGCGCGCGCCCATGCGTTG
>NC_084853.1:15960529-15963029 GCF_951802175.1 Populus nigra
GCAGATTTTTCGACGAACATTCGTCAGGGGGGCACGCTGACGAAAAGAGGGGCTGCCGCGTGGAAAATCGGCAGCGCAGATTTTTCGACGAACAGGGGCTGGATGCTGGACCGGCCGGGCCAGGCAGGAAAATTCGTCAGGGGGGCACGCTGACGAAAAGAGGGGCTGCCGCGTGGAAAATCGGCAGCGCAGATTTTTCGACGAACATTCGTCAGGGGGGCACGCTGAGGAAAACAGGGGCTGCCGCGTGGAAAATCGGCAGCGCAGATTTTTCGACGAACATTCGTCAGGGGGGCACGCTGAGGAAAACAGGGGCTGCCGCGTGGAAAATCGGCAGCGCAGATTTTTCGACGAACAGGGGCTGGATGCTGGACCGGCCGGGCCAGGCAGGAAAATTCGTCAGGGGGGCACGCTGACGAAAAGAGGGGCTGCCGCGTGGAAAATCGGCAGCGCAGATTTTTCGACGAACAGGGGCTGGATGCTGGACCGGCCGGGCCAGGCAGGAAAATTCGTCAGGGGGGCACGCTGACGAAAAGAGGGGCTGCCGCGTGGAAAATCGGCAGCGCAGATTTTTCGACGAACAGGGGCTGGACTGGCCGGGCCAGGCAGGAAAATTCGTCAGGGGGGCACGCTGACGAAAACAGGGGCTGCCGCGTGGAAAATCGGCAGCGCAGATTTTTCGACGAACAGGGGCTGGACTGGCCGGGCCAGGCAGGAAAATTCGTCAGGGGGGCACGCTGACGAAAGTAGGCTCGTCGTGGAAAATCAGCAGCGCAGATTTTTCGACGAACAGGGGCTGGACGCTGGACTGGGCCAGGCAGGAAAATTCGTCAGGGGGGCACGCTGACGAAAACAGGGGCTGCCGCGTGGAATGGCAGCCTACACGCAGATGCGAATTCGGCAGCGCACGATGGCTTGAGCAGGTCATGGGTTCGACTTGGCGCGATCTGAAACCTGGACGAGGGACTGTCGACGCTGGACGAGCCAGCGCGGTGGCCTGTCGTGCCCCGTTCAGGGGGGGCCTGCCGCGGAGACAGCCCTCGCGGGCTCGACAGCGCAGGCCAGCGTCCCCGACGTCGCTGGCCGCGGCAGGCGAGCTGCCGGGGTTCCCGCATTCCTACAAGAAAACGTCGTGCTTTCCACATGAAACCAATCCAGTAAAATCAGCCATATTTTTATGAGGCTGCCCACTGAATTTGGGGTCATTCCGGGCCGGTTCCTAGTTTTGCGGATTTACTCGATTTCTAATGGTAGGAAAATTAAAACAAATACTTCCCGACCTCGAAAAATTCTGGGAAAATTAATGAAGGTGGATTGGATTTTTGCCAACCTCTCTGCAAAATTTCAGCTCAAAATACCAAGAAATGAATTTTTTAGAGGGGGGGTGACAGCTGGGACCTAGTAGTGTCTCCCCCTGCCAGAGCTGCAATGACACTTATTGCTCTTTAGGGAGCCACCAGGCCGGCGCCCCTCAAAGACCACACGCGCGCGCGCGCCCGCCCGCGCTGGGCGCTGGGGCGCTGGGGCCTGAGGGCCTGGGGCCCTTGGGGGCCCTTGGGCGCTTGGGCGCGCGCGCGCGGCCCCCGCAGCCATGCCGCGCCGCGCGACGCGCGGACAGCCCCTGCTGGCTTGCTCTCTCGCCCGCGGGGGGGCTGCCTTCGGGCCCTGGCCCCCCGCGTTCTGGCCTGCCCCCTGCGGGGGAGAGGCTAGGCGCTGCAGGGGCCAGCCCGACGTCGCTGGCCGCGGCAGGCGACAGCCCCTGCTGGCTTGCTCTCTCGCCCGCGGGGGGGCTGCCTTCGGGCCCTGGCCCCCCGCGTTCTGGCCTGCCCCCCGCGTGGGAGAGGCTAGGCGCTGCAGGGGCCAGCCCGACGTCGCTGGCCGCGGCAGGCGACAGCCCCTGCTGGCTTGCTCTCTCGCCCGCGGGGGGGCTGCCTTCGGGCCCTGGCCCCCCGCGTTCTGGCCTGCCCCCCGCGTGGGAGAGGCTAGGCGCTGCAGGGGCCAGCCCGACGTCGCTGGCCGCGGCAGGCGAGCCGCCGGGGTTCCCGCATTCCTACAACAAAACGTCGTGCTTTCCACATGAAATCAATCCAGTAAAATCAGCCATATTTTTATGAGGCTGCCCACTGAATTTGGGGTCATTCCGGGCCGGTTCCTATTTTTTCCGATTTCCTCGATTTTTAATGGTAGGAAAATAAAAAAAAATACTTCCCGACCTCGAAAAATTCTGGAAAAATTAATAAAGTTGGATTGGATTTTTGCCAACCTCTGTGCAAAATTTCAGCTCAAAATACCAAGAAATGAATTTTTTAGAGGGGGGGTGACAGCTGGGACCTAGTAGTGTCTCCCCCTGCCAGAGCTTCAATGACACTTATTGCTCTTTAGGGGGGTGCCCCCTGACTGGCCATGGGGCGCGCTGGCCTGGCGCCCATAGGCCTGCCGCGGGGGATATGTGGGCTGTTGCTAAACTCGGACTAAGGTGGGGGGCCTCATGGCCCGAAGT
>NC_084853.1:15973029-15975529 GCF_951802175.1 Populus nigra
AAAAAAGACTGTTGGTCTGGACATCGGGGCAGCGGCAGCCATGCCGACAGGGGGGGAAATCGGCAGCGCAGATTTGTGCAGCTGCAGGTTCGTCGGGGAAATCGGCAGCGCAGATTTTTCGATGAACATGGGCTGGAAGATGGACTGTCCAGGCCAGGCAGGGAAATTCGTCAAGGGGACACGCTGACGAAAGTAGGCTCGTCGGTGAAAATCGGCAGCGCAGATTTTTCGACGAACAGGGGCTGGATGCTGGACCGGCCGGGCCAGGCAGGAAAATTCGTCAGGGGGGCACGCTGACGAAAAGAGGGGCTGCCGCGTGGAAAATCGGCAGCGCAGATTTTTCGACGAACATTCGTCAGGGGGGCACGCTGACGAAAAGAGGGGCTGCCGCGTGGAAAATCGGCAGCGCAGATTTTTCGACGAACAGGGGCTGGATGCTGGACCGGCCGGGCCAGGCAGGAAAATTCGTCAGGGGGGCACGCTGACGAAAAGAGGGGCTGCCGCGTGGAAAATCGGCAGCGCAGATTTTTCGACGAACATTCGTCAGGGGGGCACGCTGAGGAAAACAGGGGCTGCCGCGTGGAAAATCGGCAGCGCAGATTTTTCGACGAACATTCGTCAGGGGGGCACGCTGAGGAAAACAGGGGCTGCCGCGTGGAAAATCGGCAGCGCAGATTTTTCGACGAACAGGGGCTGGATGCTGGACCGGCCGGGCCAGGCAGGAAAATTCGTCAGGGGGGCACGCTGACGAAAAGAGGGGCTGCCGCGTGGAAAATCGGCAGCGCAGATTTTTCGACGAACAGGGGCTGGATGCTGGACCGGCCGGGCCAGGCAGGAAAATTCGTCAGGGGGGCACGCTGACGAAAAGAGGGGCTGCCGCGTGGAAAATCGGCAGCGCAGATTTTTCGACGAACAGGGGCTGGACTGGCCGGGCCAGGCAGGAAAATTCGTCAGGGGGGCACGCTGACGAAAACAGGGGCTGCCGCGTGGAAAATCGGCAGCGCAGATTTTTCGACGAACAGGGGCTGGACTGGCCGGGCCAGGCAGGAAAATTCGTCAGGGGGGCACGCTGACGAAAGTAGGCTCGTCGTGGAAAATCAGCAGCGCAGATTTTTCGACGAACAGGGGCTGGACGCTGGACTGGGCCAGGCAGGAAAATTCGTCAGGGGGGCACGCTGACGAAAACAGGGGCTGCCGCGTGGAATGGCAGCCTACACGCAGATGCGAATTCGGCAGCGCACGATGGCTTGAGCAGGTCATGGGTTCGACTTGGCGCGATCTGAAACCTGGACGAGGGACTGTCGACGCTGGACGAGCCAGCGCGGTGGCCTGTCGTGCCCCGTTCAGGGGGGGCCTGCCGCGGAGACAGCCCTCGCGGGCTCGACAGCGCAGGCCAGCGTCCCCGACGTCGCTGGCCGCGGCAGGCGAGCTGCCGGGGTTCCCGCATTCCTACAAGAAAACGTCGTGCTTTCCACATGAAACCAATCCAGTAAAATCAGCCATATTTTTATGAGGCTGCCCACTGAATTTGGGGTCATTCCGGGCCGGTTCCTAGTTTTGCGGATTTACTCGATTTCTAATGGTAGGAAAATTAAAACAAATACTTCCCGACCTCGAAAAATTCTGGGAAAATTAATGAAGGTGGATTGGATTTTTGCCAACCTCTCTGCAAAATTTCAGCTCAAAATACCAAGAAATGAATTTTTTAGAGGGGGGGTGACAGCTGGGACCTAGTAGTGTCTCCCCCTGCCAGAGCTGCAATGACACTTATTGCTCTTTAGGGAGCCACCAGGCCGGCGCCCCTCAAAGACCACACGCGCGCGCGCGCCCGCCCGCGCTGGGCGCTGGGGCGCTGGGGCCTGAGGGCCTGGGGCCCTTGGGGGCCCTTGGGCGCTTGGGCGCGCGCGCGCGGCCCCCGCAGCCATGCCGCGCCGCGCGACGCGCGGACAGCCCCTGCTGGCTTGCTCTCTCGCCCGCGGGGGGGCTGCCTTCGGGCCCTGGCCCCCCGCGTTCTGGCCTGCCCCCTGCGGGGGAGAGGCTAGGCGCTGCAGGGGCCAGCCCGACGTCGCTGGCCGCGGCAGGCGACAGCCCCTGCTGGCTTGCTCTCTCGCCCGCGGGGGGGCTGCCTTCGGGCCCTGGCCCCCCGCGTTCTGGCCTGCCCCCCGCGTGGGAGAGGCTAGGCGCTGCAGGGGCCAGCCCGACGTCGCTGGCCGCGGCAGGCGACAGCCCCTGCTGGCTTGCTCTCTCGCCCGCGGGGGGGCTGCCTTCGGGCCCTGGCCCCCCGCGTTCTGGCCTGCCCCCCGCGTGGGAGAGGCTAGGCGCTGCAGGGGCCAGCCCGACGTCGCTGGCCGCGGCAGGCGAGCCGCCGGGGTTCCCGCATTCCTACAACAAAACGTCGTGCTTTCCACATGAAATCAATCCAGTAAAATCAGCCATATTTTTATGAGGCTGCCCACTGAATTTGGGGTCATTCCGGGCCGGTTCCTATTTTTTCCGATTT
>NC_084853.1:15985529-15988029 GCF_951802175.1 Populus nigra
GCGACGCGTCATTCAAATCACTGCCCTATCGGCTACAACTGCTGATGGGTGGGATTAGAGGCCTGCCATGGTGGTGAGGGGCGGCGAGGACCGTGAAAGCTAGAGTTTTTCAGAGGCTGCCGGGAAAAAGGCCCCTCGGGTGGCGGGGTGCGAGGACCAGGCGCGTCATTCAATTCTCTTCCCTATCAACTTGGCTCCCGTTGGCGGGATTGGAGGCCTACTGTTTGTTACAGGGCTAAAATCGTCAGGGGAAGAGCTGACGAAACAATGCTGGTTTGGATGCAGGGGGTAGTGTTGGAATCGGCAGCGCGGACAAAATCGGCAAAGTCGACAAAAAAAACTGTTGGTCTGGACATCGGGGCAGCGGCAGCCATGCCGACAGGGGGGGAAATCGGCAGCGCAGATTTGTGCAGCTGCAGGTTTGTCGGGGAAATCGGCAGCGCAGATTTTTCGATGAACATGGGCTGGAAGATGGACTGTCCAGGCCAGGCAGGGAAATTCGTCAAGGGGACACGCTGACGAAAGTAGGCTCGTCGGTGAAAATCGGCAGCGCAGATTTTTCGACGAACAGGGGCTGGATGCTGGACCGGCCGGGCCAGGCAGGAAAATTCGTCAGGGGGGCACGCTGACGAAAAGAGGGGCTGCCGCGTGGAAAATCGGCAGCGCAGATTTTTCGACGAACATTCGTCAGGGGGGCACGCTGACGAAAAGAGGGGCTGCCGCGTGGAAAATCGGCAGCGCAGATTTTTCGACGAACAGGGGCTGGATGCTGGACCGGCCGGGCCAGGCAGGAAAATTCGTCAGGGGGGCACGCTGACGAAAAGAGGGGCTGCCGCGTGGAAAATCGGCAGCGCAGATTTTTCGACGAACATTCGTCAGGGGGGCACGCTGAGGAAAACAGGGGCTGCCGCGTGGAAAATCGGCAGCGCAGATTTTTCGACGAACATTCGTCAGGGGGGCACGCTGAGGAAAACAGGGGCTGCCGCGTGGAAAATCGGCAGCGCAGATTTTTCGACGAACAGGGGCTGGATGCTGGACCGGCCGGGCCAGGCAGGAAAATTCGTCAGGGGGGCACGCTGACGAAAAGAGGGGCTGCCGCGTGGAAAATCGGCAGCGCAGATTTTTCGACGAACAGGGGCTGGATGCTGGACCGGCCGGGCCAGGCAGGAAAATTCGTCAGGGGGGCACGCTGACGAAAAGAGGGGCTGCCGCGTGGAAAATCGGCAGCGCAGATTTTTCGACGAACAGGGGCTGGACTGGCCGGGCCAGGCAGGAAAATTCGTCAGGGGGGCACGCTGACGAAAACAGGGGCTGCCGCGTGGAAAATCGGCAGCGCAGATTTTTCGACGAACAGGGGCTGGACTGGCCGGGCCAGGCAGGAAAATTCGTCAGGGGGGCACGCTGACGAAAGTAGGCTCGTCGTGGAAAATCAGCAGCGCAGATTTTTCGACGAACAGGGGCTGGACGCTGGACTGGGCCAGGCAGGAAAATTCGTCAGGGGGGCACGCTGACGAAAACAGGGGCTGCCGCGTGGAATGGCAGCCTACACGCAGATGCGAATTCGGCAGCGCACGATGGCTTGAGCAGGTCATGGGTTCGACTTGGCGCGATCTGAAACCTGGACGAGGGACTGTCGACGCTGGACGAGCCAGCGCGGTGGCCTGTCGTGCCCCGTTCAGGGGGGGCCTGCCGCGGAGACAGCCCTCGCGGGCTCGACAGCGCAGGCCAGCGTCCCCGACGTCGCTGGCCGCGGCAGGCGAGCTGCCGGGGTTCCCGCATTCCTACAAGAAAACGTCGTGCTTTCCACATGAAACCAATCCAGTAAAATCAGCCATATTTTTATGAGGCTGCCCACTGAATTTGGGGTCATTCCGGGCCGGTTCCTAGTTTTGCGGATTTACTCGATTTCTAATGGTAGGAAAATTAAAACAAATACTTCCCGACCTCGAAAAATTCTGGGAAAATTAATGAAGGTGGATTGGATTTTTGCCAACCTCTCTGCAAAATTTCAGCTCAAAATACCAAGAAATGAATTTTTTAGAGGGGGGGTGACAGCTGGGACCTAGTAGTGTCTCCCCCTGCCAGAGCTGCAATGACACTTATTGCTCTTTAGGGAGCCACCAGGCCGGCGCCCCTCAAAGACCACACGCGCGCGCGCGCCCGCCCGCGCTGGGCGCTGGGGCGCTGGGGCCTGAGGGCCTGGGGCCCTTGGGGGCCCTTGGGCGCTTGGGCGCGCGCGCGCGGCCCCCGCAGCCATGCCGCGCCGCGCGACGCGCGGACAGCCCCTGCTGGCTTGCTCTCTCGCCCGCGGGGGGGCTGCCTTCGGGCCCTGGCCCCCCGCGTTCTGGCCTGCCCCCTGCGGGGGAGAGGCTAGGCGCTGCAGGGGCCAGCCCGACGTCGCTGGCCGCGGCAGGCGACAGCCCCTGCTGGCTT
The DNA here is from genome assembly GCF_951802175.1 of Populus nigra. Lineage (NCBI taxonomy): Eukaryota > Viridiplantae > Streptophyta > Magnoliopsida > Malpighiales > Salicaceae > Populus > Populus nigra. The sequence goes on from NC_084853.1 coordinate 15,987,963, forward strand.
GCTCTCTCGCCCGCGGGGGGGCTGCCTTCGGGCCCTGGCCCCCCGCGTTCTGGCCTGCCCCCCGCGT
>NC_084853.1:15998029-16000529 GCF_951802175.1 Populus nigra
CAGTGGCAGCCCGCGGGGCAGTGTCGGCAGACTCGGCAGCAGTGTCTGCCGATTCGGCAGCGTTGGCTTGTTGGCGCGGGGGGCCGATGCGAGTGGGGACTTGGGCAGCGGGCAGTGAAAGCAAGAGTTTCCCCGATGCTGCCGGGAAAAACGCTCCCCGGGATGGCCGGGTGAGATGACCCGGCGGCCCGCGACGGGTCATTCAATTCCATGCCCCGTCAACATAACTCCCGATGTACTGTTTGCTTTTTCGGAAGAAGAGATCCATCCCCCCATCCTCGGCCAGCCAAAAACGCTCCAATTAATGGCCGGGTGAGATGACCCGGCGGCCCGCGACGCGTCATTCAAATCACTGCCCTATCGGCTACAACTGCTGATGGGTGGGATTAGAGGCCTGCCATGGTGGTGAGGGGCGGCGAGGACCGTGAAAGCTAGAGTTTTTCAGAGGCTGCCGGGAAAAAGGCCCCTCGGGTGGCGGGGTGCGAGGACCAGGCGCGTCATTCAATTCTCTTCCCTATCAACTTGGCTCCCGTTGGCGGGATTGGAGGCCTACTGTTTGTTACAGGGCTAAAATCGTCAGGGGAAGAGCTGACGAAACAATGCTGGTTTGGATGCAGGGGGTAGTGTTGGAATCGGCAGCGCGGACAAAATCGGCAAAGTCGACAAAAAAGACTGTTGGTCTGGACATCGGGGCAGCGGCAGCCATGCCGACAGGGGGGGAAATCGGCAGCGCAGATTTGTGCAGCTGCAGGTTCGTCGGGGAAATCGGCAGCGCAGATTTTTCGATGAACATGGGCTGGAAGATGGACTGTCCAGGCCAGGCAGGGAAATTCGTCAAGGGGACACGCTGACGAAAGTAGGCTCGTCGGTGAAAATCGGCAGCGCAGATTTTTCGACGAACAGGGGCTGGATGCTGGACCGGCCGGGCCAGGCAGGAAAATTCGTCAGGGGGGCACGCTGACGAAAAGAGGGGCTGCCGCGTGGAAAATCGGCAGCGCAGATTTTTCGACGAACATTCGTCAGGGGGGCACGCTGACGAAAAGAGGGGCTGCCGCGTGGAAAATCGGCAGCGCAGATTTTTCGACGAACAGGGGCTGGATGCTGGACCGGCCGGGCCAGGCAGGAAAATTCGTCAGGGGGGCACGCTGACGAAAAGAGGGGCTGCCGCGTGGAAAATCGGCAGCGCAGATTTTTCGACGAACATTCGTCAGGGGGGCACGCTGAGGAAAACAGGGGCTGCCGCGTGGAAAATCGGCAGCGCAGATTTTTCGACGAACATTCGTCAGGGGGGCACGCTGAGGAAAACAGGGGCTGCCGCGTGGAAAATCGGCAGCGCAGATTTTTCGACGAACAGGGGCTGGATGCTGGACCGGCCGGGCCAGGCAGGAAAATTCGTCAGGGGGGCACGCTGACGAAAAGAGGGGCTGCCGCGTGGAAAATCGGCAGCGCAGATTTTTCGACGAACAGGGGCTGGATGCTGGACCGGCCGGGCCAGGCAGGAAAATTCGTCAGGGGGGCACGCTGACGAAAAGAGGGGCTGCCGCGTGGAAAATCGGCAGCGCAGATTTTTCGACGAACAGGGGCTGGATGCTGGACCGGCCGGGCCAGGCAGGAAAATTCGTCAGGGGGGCACGCTGACGAAAACAGGGGCTGCCGCGTGGAAAATCGGCAGCGCAGATTTTTCGACGAACAGGGGCTGGACTGGCCGGGCCAGGCAGGAAAATTCGTCAGGGGGGCACGCTGACGAAAGTAGGCTCGTCGTGGAAAATCAGCAGCGCAGATTTTTCGACGAACAGGGGCTGGACGCTGGACTGGGCCAGGCAGGAAAATTCGTCAGGGGGGCACGCTGACGAAAACAGGGGCTGCCGCGTGGAATGGCAGCCTACACGCAGATGCGAATTCGGCAGCGCACGATGGCTTGAGCAGGTCATGGGTTCGACTTGGCGCGATCTGAAACCTGGACGAGGGACTGTCGACGCTGGACGAGCCAGCGCGGTGGCCTGTCGTGCCCCGTTCAGGGGGGGCCTGCCGCGGAGACAGCCCTCGCGGGCTCGACAGCGCAGGCCAGCGTCCCCGACGTCGCTGGCCGCGGCAGGCGAGCTGCCGGGGTTCCCGCATTCCTACAAGAAAACGTCGTGCTTTCCACATGAAACCAATCCAGTAAAATCAGCCATATTTTTATGAGGCTGCCCACTGAATTTGGGGTCATTCCGGGCCGGTTCCTAGTTTTGCGGATTTACTCGATTTCTAATGGTAGGAAAATTAAAACAAATACTTCCCGACCTCGAAAAATTCTGGGAAAATTAATGAAGGTGGATTGGATTTTTGCCAACCTCTCTGCAAAATTTCAGCTCAAAATACCAAGAAATGAATTTTTTAGAGGGGGGGTGACAGCTGGGACCTAGTAGTGTCTCCCCCTGCCAGAGCTGCAATGACACTTATTGCTCTTTAGGGAGCCACCAGGCCGGCGCCCCTCAAAGACCACACGCGCGCGCGCGCC
>NC_084853.1:16010529-16013029 GCF_951802175.1 Populus nigra
CGAGGGGACACGCTGACGAAACAGCGCTGGTTCAGGCACGGCGGGCAGTGGTGGAATCGGCAGCGCCGACGAAATCGGCAAAGTCGGCAGAATCGGCAGCGCAGATTTTTCGACGAACACGGGCTGGACGGTGGACTGTCCAGGCCAGGCAGGAAAATTCGTCGAGGGGACACGCTGAGGAAACAGCGCTGGTTCAGACACGGTGGGCGCAGTGTTGGAATCGGCAGCGCCGAGAAAATCGGCAAAGTCGGCAGAATCGGCAGCAGGTGCTGGCGATGAGTCAGGACGGACTGGATAGTCCAAGGCTCGATGAGAAAGACCGCTGGTTTAGACACTGGGGCAGTGGCAGCCCGCGGGGCAGTGTCGGCAGACTCGGCAGCAGTGTCTGCCGATTCGGCAGCGTTGGCTTGTTGGCGCGGGGGGCCGATGCGAGTGGGGACTTGGGCAGCGGGCAGTGAAAGCAAGAGTTTCCCCGATGCTGCCGGGAAAAACGCTCCCCGGGATGGCCGGGTGAGATGACCCGGCGGCCCGCGACGGGTCATTCAATTCCATGCCCCGTCAACATAACTCCCGATGTACTGTTTGCTTTTTCGGAAGAAGAGATCCATCCCCCCATCCTCGGCCAGCCAAAAACGCTCCAATTAATGGCCGGGTGAGATGACCCGGCGGCCCGCGACGCGTCATTCAAATCACTGCCCTATCGGCTACAACTGCTGATGGGTGGGATTAGAGGCCTGCCATGGTGGTGAGGGGCGGCGAGGACCGTGAAAGCTAGAGTTTTTCAGAGGCTGCCGGGAAAAAGGCCCCTCGGGTGGCGGGGTGCGAGGACCAGGCGCGTCATTCAATTCTCTTCCCTATCAACTTGGCTCCCGTTGGCGGGATTGGAGGCCTACTGTTTGTTACAGGGCTAAAATCGTCAGGGGAAGAGCTGACGAAACAATGCTGGTTTGGATGCAGGGGGTAGTGTTGGAATCGGCAGCGCGGACAAAATCGGCAAAGTCGACAAAAAAGACTGTTGGTCTGGACATCGGGGCAGCGGCAGCCATGCCGACAGGGGGGGAAATCGGCAGCGCAGATTTGTGCAGCTGCAGGTTCGTCGGGGAAATCGGCAGCGCAGATTTTTCGATGAACATGGGCTGGAAGATGGACTGTCCAGGCCAGGCAGGGAAATTCGTCAAGGGGACACGCTGACGAAAGTAGGCTCGTCGGTGAAAATCGGCAGCGCAGATTTTTCGACGAACAGGGGCTGGATGCTGGACCGGCCGGGCCAGGCAGGAAAATTCGTCAGGGGGGCACGCTGACGAAAAGAGGGGCTGCCGCGTGGAAAATCGGCAGCGCAGATTTTTCGACGAACATTCGTCAGGGGGGCACGCTGACGAAAAGAGGGGCTGCCGCGTGGAAAATCGGCAGCGCAGATTTTTCGACGAACAGGGGCTGGATGCTGGACCGGCCGGGCCAGGCAGGAAAATTCGTCAGGGGGGCACGCTGACGAAAAGAGGGGCTGCCGCGTGGAAAATCGGCAGCGCAGATTTTTCGACGAACATTCGTCAGGGGGGCACGCTGAGGAAAACAGGGGCTGCCGCGTGGAAAATCGGCAGCGCAGATTTTTCGACGAACATTCGTCAGGGGGGCACGCTGAGGAAAACAGGGGCTGCCGCGTGGAAAATCGGCAGCGCAGATTTTTCGACGAACAGGGGCTGGATGCTGGACCGGCCGGGCCAGGCAGGAAAATTCGTCAGGGGGGCACGCTGACGAAAAGAGGGGCTGCCGCGTGGAAAATCGGCAGCGCAGATTTTTCGACGAACAGGGGCTGGATGCTGGACCGGCCGGGCCAGGCAGGAAAATTCGTCAGGGGGGCACGCTGACGAAAAGAGGGGCTGCCGCGTGGAAAATCGGCAGCGCAGATTTTTCGACGAACAGGGGCTGGACTGGCCGGGCCAGGCAGGAAAATTCGTCAGGGGGGCACGCTGACGAAAACAGGGGCTGCCGCGTGGAAAATCGGCAGCGCAGATTTTTCGACGAACAGGGGCTGGACTGGCCGGGCCAGGCAGGAAAATTCGTCAGGGGGGCACGCTGACGAAAGTAGGCTCGTCGTGGAAAATCAGCAGCGCAGATTTTTCGACGAACAGGGGCTGGACGCTGGACTGGGCCAGGCAGGAAAATTCGTCAGGGGGGCACGCTGACGAAAACAGGGGCTGCCGCGTGGAATGGCAGCCTACACGCAGATGCGAATTCGGCAGCGCACGATGGCTTGAGCAGGTCATGGGTTCGACTTGGCGCGATCTGAAACCTGGACGAGGGACTGTCGACGCTGGACGAGCCAGCGCGGTGGCCTGTCGTGCCCCGTTCAGGGGGGGCCTGCCGCGGAGACAGCCCTCGCGGGCTCGACAGCGCAGGCCAGCGTCCCCGACGTCGCTGGCCGCGGCAGGCGAGCTGCCGGGGTTCCCGCATTCCTACAAGAAAACGTCGTGCTTTCCACATGAAACCAATCCAGTAAAAT
>NC_084853.1:16022170-16027170 GCF_951802175.1 Populus nigra
ACTGAACGCCTCTAAGTCAGAATCCGGGCTAGATGCGACGCGTGCGCCCGCCGTCCGATTGCCGACCTGCAGTAGGGGCCTCTTGGCCCCGGAGGCACGTGCCGTTGGCCAAGCCCTCGCGGTGAAAGAGCCGCGCGGGCCGCCTTGAAGTACAATTCCCACCGAGCGGCGGGTAGAATCCTTTGCAGACGACTTAAATACGCGACGGGGTATTGTAAGTGGCAGAGTGGCCTTGCTGCCACGATCCACTGAGATTCAGCCCCATGTCGCTCCGATTCGTCCCCCCCGAGCCCCTCCAGGGGCACGGCGTCGCGGAGGCTGGGGCGCGATCCGGCAGCGTTCACGGGATCTCGGGACCGGACAGTCCAAGGCTTGACGGAGAAGACCGCTGGTCTGGACATTGGGGCGGTGGCAGCCATGCCACCGGCGGGAAAAATCGGCAGCGCAGATTTGTGCGGCTGGGGGTTCGTCGGGGAAAATCGGCAGCGCAGATTGTCTGACGAGCATGGGCTGGACGCTGGACTGTCCAGGCCAGGCAGGAAAAGTCGTCGAGGGGACACGCTGACGAAACAGCGCTGGTTCAGGCACGGCGGGCAGTGCTGGAATCGGCAGCGCCGACGAAATCGGCAAAGTCGGCAGAATCGGCAGCGGGTGCTGGCGATGGGTCTGGACGGGCTGGATAGTCCAAGGCTCGACGAGAAAGACCACAGGTTGAGACACTGGGGCAGTGGCAGCCCGCGGGACAGTGTTGGCAGATTCGGCAGCGCAGATTTGTGCGGCTGCAGGTTCGTCGGGGAAAATCGGCAGCGCAGATTGTCTGACGAGCATGGGCTGGACGCTGGACTGTCCAGGCCAGGCAGGAAAAGTCGTCGAGGGGACACGCTGACGAAACAGCGCTGGTTCAGGCACGGCGGGCAGTGCTGGAATCGGCAGCGCCGACGAAATCGGCAAAGTCGGCAGAATCGGCAGCAGGTGCTGGCGATGAGTCTGGACGGGCTGGATAGTCCAAGGCTCGACGAGAAAGACTGCTGGCTTAGACACTGGGGCAGTGGCAGCCCGCGGGACAGCGTCGGCAGATTCGGCAGCAGTGTCTGTTTCGGCAGCGTTGGCTCGGAATCGGCAGAGCCGGCGAAATCGGCAAAGTCGGCAGCAGGTGCTGACTGTGAGTCTGCACGATTTATGGTCCAGGGCTTGACGGAAAAGACTGTTGGTCCAGACAAGGGGGCAGCGGCAGCCATGCCAACAGGGGGGAATCGGCAGCGCAGATTTTTCGACGAACATGGGCTGGACGCTGGACTGGCCGGGCCATGCAGGAAAATTCATCGAGGGGACACGCTGAAGAAACAGCGCTGGTTTAGACACGGTGGGCGCAGTGTTGGAATCGGCAGCGCCGATGAAACCGGCAAAGTCGGCAGAATTGGCAGCGGGTGCTGGCGATGGGTCTGGACGGGCTGGATAGTCCAAGGCTCGACGAGAAAGACCGCAGGTTGAGACACTGGGGCAGTGGCAGCCCGCGGGACAGTGTTGGCAGATTCGGCAGCGCAGATTTGTGCGGCTGCAGGTTCGTCGGGGAAAATCGGCAGCGCAGATTTTTCGACGAGCATGGGCTGGACGATGGACTGTCCAGGCCAGGCAGGAAAATTTGTCGAGGGGACACGCTGACGAAACAGCGCTGGTTCAGGCACGGCGGGCAGTGTTGGAATCGGCAGCGCCGACGAAATCGGCAAAGTCGGCAGAATCGGCAGCGCAGATTTTTCGACGAACATGGGCTGGACGCTGGACTGGCCGGGCCATGCAGGAAAATTCATCGAGGGGACACGCTGACGAAACAGCGCTGGTTCAGGCACGGCGGGCAGTGGTGGAATCGGCAGCGCCGACGAAATCGGCAAAGTCGGCAGAATCGGCAGCGGGTGCTGGCGATGGGTCTGGACGGGCTGGATAGTCCAAGGCTCGACGAGAAAGACTGCTGGTTTAGACACTGGGGCAGTGGCAGCCCGCGGGACAGTGTCGGCAGATTCGGCAGCGCAGATTTGTGCGGCTGCAGGTTCGTCGGGGAAAATCGGCAGCGCAGATTTTGCGACGAACATGGGCTGGGCGATGGACTGTCCAGGCCAGGCAGGAAAATTTGTCGAGGGGACACGCTGACGAAACAGCGCTGGTTCAGGCACGGCGGGCAGTGTTGGAATCGGCAGCGCCGACGAAATCGGCAAAGTCGGCAGAATCGGCAGCGCAGATTTTTCGACGAACACGGGCTGGACGGTGGACTGTCCAGGCCAGGCAGGAAAATTTGTCGAGGGGACACGCTGACGAAACAGCGCTGGTTCAGGCACGGCGGGCAGTGTTGGAATCGGCAGCGCCGACGAAATCGGCAAAGTCGGCAGAATCGGCAGCGCAGATTTTTCGACGAACATGGGCTGGACGCTGGACTGGCCGGGCCATGCAGGAAAATTCATCGAGGGGACACGCTGACGAAACAGCGCTGGTTCAGGCACGGCGGGCAGTGGTGGAATCGGCAGCGCCGACGAAATCGGCAAAGTCGGCAGAATCGGCAGCGGGTGCTGGCGATGGGTCTGGACGGGCTGGATAGTCCAAGGCTCGACGAGAAAGACTGCTGGTTTAGACACTGGGGCAGTGGCAGCCCGCGGGACAGTGTCGGCAGATTCGGCAGCGCAGATTTGTGCGGCTGCAGGTTCGTCGGGGAAAATCGGCAGCGCAGATTTTGCGACGAACATGGGCTGGGCGATGGACTGTCCAGGCCAGGCAGGAAAATTTGTCGAGGGGACACGCTGACGAAACAGCGCTGGTTCAGGCACGGCGGGCAGTGTTGGAATCGGCAGCGCCGACGAAATCGGCAAAGTCGGCAGAATCGGCAGCGCAGATTTTTCGACGAACACGGGCTGGACGGTGGACTGTCCAGGCCAGGCAGGAAAATTCGTCGAGGGGACACGCTGACGAAACAGCGCTGGTTCAGACACGGTGGGCGCAGTGTTGGAATCGGCAGCGCCGAGAAAATCGGCAAAGTCGGCAGAATCGGCAGCAGGTGCTGGCGATGAGTCAGGACGGACTGGATAGTCCAAGGCTCGATGAGAAAGACCGCTGGTTTAGACACTGGGGCAGTGGCAGCCCGCGGGGCAGTGTCGGCAGATTCGGCAGCAGTGTCTGCCGATTCGGCAGCGTTGGCTTGTTGGCGCGGGGGGCCGATTCGAGTGGGGACTTGGGCAGCGGGCAGTGAAAGCAAGAGTTTCCCCGATGCTGCCGGGAAAAACGCTCCCCGGGATGGCCGGGTGAGATGACCCGGCGGCCCGCGACGGGTCATTCAATTCCATGCCCCGTCAACATAACTCCCGATGTACTGTTTGCTTTTTCGGAAGAAGAGATCCATCCCCCCATCCTCGGCCAGCCAAAAACGCTCCAATTAATGGCCGGGTGAGATGACCCGGAGGCCCGCGACGCGTCATTCAAATCACTGCCCTATCGGCTACAACTGCTGATGGGTGGGATTAGAGGCCTGCCATGGTGGTGAGGGGCGGCGAGGACCGTGAAAGCTAGAGTTTTTCAGAGGCTGCCGGGAAAAAGGCCCCTCGGGTGGCGGGGTGCGAGGACCAGGCGCGTCATTCAATTCTCTTCCCTATCAACTTGGCTCCCGTTGGCGGGATTGGAGGCCTACTGTTTGTTACAGGGCTAAAATCGTCAGGGGAAGAGCTGACGAAACAATGCTGGTTTGGATGCAGGGGGTAGTGTTGGAATCGGCAGCGCGGACAAAATCGGCAAAGTCGACAAAAAAGACTGTTGGTCTGGACATCGGGGCAGCGGCAGCCATGCCGACAGGGGGGGAAATCGGCAGCACAGATTTGTGCAGCTGCAGGTTCGTCGGGGAAATCGGCAGCGCAGATTTTTCGATGAACATGGGCTGGAAGATGGACTGTCCAGGCCAGGCAGGGAAATTCGTCAAGGGGACACGCTGACGAAACAGCGCTGGTTCAGGCACGGCGGGCAGTGTTGGAATCGGCAGCGCCGACGAAATCGGCAAAGTCGGCAGAATCGGCAGCGGGTGCTGGCGATGAGTCTGGACGATTTATAGTCCAGGGCTTGATGGAAAAGACTGTTGGTCCAGACAATGGGGCAGTGGCAGCGCGGATTTGTGCAGCTGCAGGTTCGTCGGGGAAAATCGGCAGCGCAGATTTTTCGACGAACAGGGGCTGGGCGCTGGACTGGCCGGGCCAGGCAGGAAAATTCGTCAGGGGGGCACGCTGACGAAAACAGGGGCTGCGGAGTGGAAAATCGGCAGCGCAGATTTTTCGACGAACAGCTGGATGCTGGACCGGCCGGGCCAGGCAGGAAAATTCGTCAGGGGGGCACGCTGACGAAAAGAGGGGCTGCCGCGTGGAAAATCGGCAGCGCAGATTTTTCGACGAACAGGGGCTGGACGCTGGACTGGGCCAGGCAGGAAAATTCGTCAGGGGGCACGCTGACGAAAAGAGGGGCTGCCGCGTGGAAAATCGGCAGCGCAGATTTTTCGACGAACATTCGTCAGGGGGGCACGCTGACGAAAAGAGGGGCTGCCGCGTGGAAAATCGGCAGCGCAGATTTTTCGACGAACATTCGTCAGGGGGGCACGCTGAGGAAAACAGGGGCTGCCGCGTGGAAAATCGGCAGCGCAGATTTTTCGACGAACAGGGGCTGGATGCTGGACCGGCCGGGCCAGGCAGGAAAATTCGTCAGGGGGGCACGCTGACGAAAAGAGGGGCTGCCGCGTGGAAAATCGGCAGCGCAGATTTTTCGACGAACAGGGGCTGGACTGGCCGGGCCAGGCAGGAAAATTCGTCAGGGGGGCACGCTGACGAAAAGAGGGGCTGCCGCGTGGAAAATCGGCAGCGCAGATTTTTCGACGAACAGGGGCTGGACGCTGGACTGGGCCAGGCAGGAAAATTCGTCAGGGGGCACGCTGACGAAAAGAGGGGCTGCCGCGTGGAAAATCGGCAGCGCAGATTTTTCGACGA
>NC_084853.1:16037170-16042170 GCF_951802175.1 Populus nigra
GACACGCTGAAGAAACAGCGCTGGTTTAGACACGGTGGGCGCAGTGTTGGAATCGGCAGCGCCGATGAAACCGGCAAAGTCGGCAGAATTGGCAGCGGGTGCTGGCGATGGGTCTGGACGGGCTGGATAGTCCAAGGCTCGACGAGAAAGACCGCAGGTTGAGACACTGGGGCAGTGGCAGCCCGCGGGACAGTGTTGGCAGATTCGGCAGCGCAGATTTGTGCGGCTGCAGGTTCGTCGGGGAAAATCGGCAGCGCAGATTTTTCGACGAGCATGGGCTGGACGATGGACTGTCCAGGCCAGGCAGGAAAATTTGTCGAGGGGACACGCTGACGAAACAGCGCTGGTTCAGGCACGGCGGGCAGTGTTGGAATCGGCAGCGCCGACGAAATCGGCAAAGTCGGCAGAATCGGCAGCGCAGATTTTTCGACGAACATGGGCTGGACGCTGGACTGGCCGGGCCATGCAGGAAAATTCATCGAGGGGACACGCTGACGAAACAGCGCTGGTTCAGGCACGGCGGGCAGTGGTGGAATCGGCAGCGCCGACGAAATCGGCAAAGTCGGCAGAATCGGCAGCGGGTGCTGGCGATGGGTCTGGACGGGCTGGATAGTCCAAGGCTCGACGAGAAAGACTGCTGGTTTAGACACTGGGGCAGTGGCAGCCCGCGGGACAGTGTCGGCAGATTCGGCAGCGCAGATTTGTGCGGCTGCAGGTTCGTCGGGGAAAATCGGCAGCGCAGATTTTGCGACGAACATGGGCTGGGCGATGGACTGTCCAGGCCAGGCAGGAAAATTTGTCGAGGGGACACGCTGACGAAACAGCGCTGGTTCAGGCACGGCGGGCAGTGTTGGAATCGGCAGCGCCGACGAAATCGGCAAAGTCGGCAGAATCGGCAGCGCAGATTTTTCGACGAACACGGGCTGGACGGTGGACTGTCCAGGCCAGGCAGGAAAATTTGTCGAGGGGACACGCTGACGAAACAGCGCTGGTTCAGGCACGGCGGGCAGTGTTGGAATCGGCAGCGCCGACGAAATCGGCAAAGTCGGCAGAATCGGCAGCGCAGATTTTTCGACGAACATGGGCTGGACGCTGGACTGGCCGGGCCATGCAGGAAAATTCATCGAGGGGACACGCTGACGAAACAGCGCTGGTTCAGGCACGGCGGGCAGTGGTGGAATCGGCAGCGCCGACGAAATCGGCAAAGTCGGCAGAATCGGCAGCGGGTGCTGGCGATGGGTCTGGACGGGCTGGATAGTCCAAGGCTCGACGAGAAAGACTGCTGGTTTAGACACTGGGGCAGTGGCAGCCCGCGGGACAGTGTCGGCAGATTCGGCAGCGCAGATTTGTGCGGCTGCAGGTTCGTCGGGGAAAATCGGCAGCGCAGATTTTGCGACGAACATGGGCTGGGCGATGGACTGTCCAGGCCAGGCAGGAAAATTTGTCGAGGGGACACGCTGACGAAACAGCGCTGGTTCAGGCACGGCGGGCAGTGTTGGAATCGGCAGCGCCGACGAAATCGGCAAAGTCGGCAGAATCGGCAGCGCAGATTTTTCGACGAACACGGGCTGGACGGTGGACTGTCCAGGCCAGGCAGGAAAATTCGTCGAGGGGACACGCTGACGAAACAGCGCTGGTTCAGACACGGTGGGCGCAGTGTTGGAATCGGCAGCGCCGAGAAAATCGGCAAAGTCGGCAGAATCGGCAGCAGGTGCTGGCGATGAGTCAGGACGGACTGGATAGTCCAAGGCTCGATGAGAAAGACCGCTGGTTTAGACACTGGGGCAGTGGCAGCCCGCGGGGCAGTGTCGGCAGATTCGGCAGCAGTGTCTGCCGATTCGGCAGCGTTGGCTTGTTGGCGCGGGGGGCCGATTCGAGTGGGGACTTGGGCAGCGGGCAGTGAAAGCAAGAGTTTCCCCGATGCTGCCGGGAAAAACGCTCCCCGGGATGGCCGGGTGAGATGACCCGGCGGCCCGCGACGGGTCATTCAATTCCATGCCCCGTCAACATAACTCCCGATGTACTGTTTGCTTTTTCGGAAGAAGAGATCCATCCCCCCATCCTCGGCCAGCCAAAAACGCTCCAATTAATGGCCGGGTGAGATGACCCGGAGGCCCGCGACGCGTCATTCAAATCACTGCCCTATCGGCTACAACTGCTGATGGGTGGGATTAGAGGCCTGCCATGGTGGTGAGGGGCGGCGAGGACCGTGAAAGCTAGAGTTTTTCAGAGGCTGCCGGGAAAAAGGCCCCTCGGGTGGCGGGGTGCGAGGACCAGGCGCGTCATTCAATTCTCTTCCCTATCAACTTGGCTCCCGTTGGCGGGATTGGAGGCCTACTGTTTGTTACAGGGCTAAAATCGTCAGGGGAAGAGCTGACGAAACAATGCTGGTTTGGATGCAGGGGGTAGTGTTGGAATCGGCAGCGCGGACAAAATCGGCAAAGTCGACAAAAAAGACTGTTGGTCTGGACATCGGGGCAGCGGCAGCCATGCCGACAGGGGGGGAAATCGGCAGCACAGATTTGTGCAGCTGCAGGTTCGTCGGGGAAATCGGCAGCGCAGATTTTTCGATGAACATGGGCTGGAAGATGGACTGTCCAGGCCAGGCAGGGAAATTCGTCAAGGGGACACGCTGACGAAACAGCGCTGGTTCAGGCACGGCGGGCAGTGTTGGAATCGGCAGCGCCGACGAAATCGGCAAAGTCGGCAGAATCGGCAGCGGGTGCTGGCGATGAGTCTGGACGATTTATAGTCCAGGGCTTGATGGAAAAGACTGTTGGTCCAGACAATGGGGCAGTGGCAGCGCGGATTTGTGCAGCTGCAGGTTCGTCGGGGAAAATCGGCAGCGCAGATTTTTCGACGAACAGGGGCTGGGCGCTGGACTGGCCGGGCCAGGCAGGAAAATTCGTCAGGGGGGCACGCTGACGAAAACAGGGGCTGCGGAGTGGAAAATCGGCAGCGCAGATTTTTCGACGAACAGGGGCTGGACCGGCCGGGCCAGGCAGGAAAATTCGTCAGGGGGGCACGCTGACGAAAAGAGGGGCTGCCGCGTGGAAAATCGGCAGCGCAGATTTTTCGACGAACAGGGGCTGGACGCTGGACTGGGCCAGGCAGGAAAATTCGTCAGGGGGCACGCTGACGAAAAGAGGGGCTGCCGCGTGGAAAATCGGCAGCGCAGATTTTTCGACGAACATTCGTCAGGGGGGCACGCTGACGAAAAGAGGGGCTGCCGCGTGGAAAATCGGCAGCGCAGATTTTTCGACGAACATTCGTCAGGGGGGCACGCTGAGGAAAACAGGGGCTGCCGCGTGGAAAATCGGCAGCGCAGATTTTTCGACGAACAGGGGCTGGATGCTGGACCGGCCGGGCCAGGCAGGAAAATTCGTCAGGGGGGCACGCTGACGAAAAGAGGGGCTGCCGCGTGGAAAATCGGCAGCGCAGATTTTTCGACGAACAGGGGCTGGACTGGCCGGGCCAGGCAGGAAAATTCGTCAGGGGGGCACGCTGACGAAAAGAGGGGCTGCCGCGTGGAAAATCGGCAGCGCAGATTTTTCGACGAACAGGGGCTGGACGCTGGACTGGGCCAGGCAGGAAAATTCGTCAGGGGGGCACGCTGACGAAAACAGGGGCTGCCGCGTGGAATGGCAGCCTACACGCAGATGCGAATTCGGCAGCGCACGATGGCTTGAGCAGGTCATGGGTTCGACTTGGCGCGATCTGAAACCTGGACGAGGGACTGTCGACGCTGGACGAGCCAGCGCGGTGGCCTGTCGTGCCCCGTTCAGGGGGGGCCTGCCGCGGAGACAGCCCTCGCGGGCTCGACAGCGCAGGCCAGCGTCCCCGACGTCGCTGGCCGCGGCAGGCGAGCTGCCGGGGTTCCCGCATTCCTACAAGAAAACGTCGTGCTTTCCACATGAAACCAATCCAGTAAAATCAGCCATATTTTTATGAGGCTGCCCACTGAATTTGGGGTCATTCCGGGCCGGTTCCTAGTTTTGCGGATTTACTCGATTTCTAATGGTAGGAAAATTAAAACAAATACTTCCCGACCTCGAAAAATTCTGGGAAAATTAATGAAGGTGGATTGGATTTTTGCCAACCTCTGTGCAAAATTTCAGCTCAAAATACCAAGAAATGAATTTTTTAGAGGGGGGGTGACAACTGGGACCTAGTAGTGTCTCCCCCTGCCAGAGCTGCAATGACACTTATTGCTCTTTAGGGAGCCACCAGGCCGGCGCCCCTCAAAGACCACACGCGCGCGCGCGCCCGCCCGCGCTGGGCGCTGGGGCGCTGGGGCCTGAGGGCCTGGGGCCCTTGGGGGCCCTTGGGCGCTTGGGCGCGCGCGCGCGGCCCCCGCAGCCATGCCGCGCTGCGCGACGCGCGGACAGCCCCTGCTGGCTTGCTCTCTCGCCCGCGGGGGGGCTGCCTTCGGGCCCTGGCCCCCCGCGTTCTGGCCTGCCCCCTGCGTGGGAGAGGCTAGGCGCTGCAGGGGCCAGCCCGACGTCGCTGGCCGCGGCAGGCGACAGCCCGACATCGCTGGCCGCGGCAGGGGCCAGCCCGACGTCGCTGGCCGCGGCAGGCGACAGCCCCTGCTGGCTTGCTCTCTCGCCCGCGGGGGGGCTGCCTTCGGGCCCTGGCCCCCCGCGTTCTGGCCTGCCCCCCGCGTGGGAGAGGCTAGGCGCTGCAGGGGCCAGCCCGACGTCGCTGGCCGCGGCAGGCGACAGCCCCTGCTGGCTTGCTCTCTCGCCCGCGGGGGGGCTGCCTTCGGGCCCTGGCCCCCCGCGCTCTGGCCTGCCCCCCGCGTGGGAGAGGCTAGGCGCTGCAGGGGCCAGCCCGACGTCGCTGGCCGCGGCAGGCGAGCCGCCGGGGTTCCCGCATTCCTACAACAAAACGTCGTGCTTTCCACATGAAATCAATCCAGTAAAATCAGCCATATTTTTATGAGGCTGCCCACTGAATTTGGGGTCATTCCGAGCCGGTTCCTATTTTTTCCGATTTCC
>NC_084853.1:16052170-16057170 GCF_951802175.1 Populus nigra
GTTCAGGCACGGCGGGCAGTGTTGGAATCGGCAGCGCCGACGAAATCGGCAAAGTCGGCAGAATCGGCAGCGCAGATTTTTCGACGAACACGGGCTGGACGGTGGACTGTCCAGGCCAGGCAGGAAAATTCGTCGAGGGGACACGCTGACGAAACAGCGCTGGTTCAGACACGGTGGGCGCAGTGTTGGAATCGGCAGCGCCGAGAAAATCGGCAAAGTCGGCAGAATCGGCAGCAGGTGCTGGCGATGAGTCAGGACGGACTGGATAGTCCAAGGCTCGATGAGAAAGACCGCTGGTTTAGACACTGGGGCAGTGGCAGCCCGCGGGGCAGTGTCGGCAGATTCGGCAGCAGTGTCTGCCGATTCGGCAGCGTTGGCTTGTTGGCGCGGGGGGCCGATTCGAGTGGGGACTTGGGCAGCGGGCAGTGAAAGCAAGAGTTTCCCCGATGCTGCCGGGAAAAACGCTCCCCGGGATGGCCGGGTGAGATGACCCGGCGGCCCGCGACGGGTCATTCAATTCCATGCCCCGTCAACATAACTCCCGATGTACTGTTTGCTTTTTCGGAAGAAGAGATCCATCCCCCCATCCTCGGCCAGCCAAAAACGCTCCAATTAATGGCCGGGTGAGATGACCCGGAGGCCCGCGACGCGTCATTCAAATCACTGCCCTATCGGCTACAACTGCTGATGGGTGGGATTAGAGGCCTGCCATGGTGGTGAGGGGCGGCGAGGACCGTGAAAGCTAGAGTTTTTCAGAGGCTGCCGGGAAAAAGGCCCCTCGGGTGGCGGGGTGCGAGGACCAGGCGCGTCATTCAATTCTCTTCCCTATCAACTTGGCTCCCGTTGGCGGGATTGGAGGCCTACTGTTTGTTACAGGGCTAAAATCGTCAGGGGAAGAGCTGACGAAACAATGCTGGTTTGGATGCAGGGGGTAGTGTTGGAATCGGCAGCGCGGACAAAATCGGCAAAGTCGACAAAAAAGACTGTTGGTCTGGACATCGGGGCAGCGGCAGCCATGCCGACAGGGGGGGAAATCGGCAGCACAGATTTGTGCAGCTGCAGGTTCGTCGGGGAAATCGGCAGCGCAGATTTTTCGATGAACATGGGCTGGAAGATGGACTGTCCAGGCCAGGCAGGGAAATTCGTCAAGGGGACACGCTGACGAAACAGCGCTGGTTCAGGCACGGCGGGCAGTGTTGGAATCGGCAGCGCCGACGAAATCGGCAAAGTCGGCAGAATCGGCAGCGGGTGCTGGCGATGGGTCTGGACGGGCTGGATAGTCCAAGGCTCGACGAGAAAGACTGCTGGTTTAGACACTGGGGCAGTGGCAGCCCGCGGGACAGTGTCGGCAGATTCGGCAGCGCAGATTTGTGCGGCTGCAGGTTCGTCGGGGAAAATCGGCAGCGCAGATTTTGCGACGAACATGGGCTGGGCGATGGACTGTCCAGGCCAGGCAGGAAAATTTGTCGAGGGGACACGCTGACGAAACAGCGCTGGTTCAGGCACGGCGGGCAGTGTTGGAATCGGCAGCGCCGACGAAATCGGCAAAGTCGGCAGAATCGGCAGCGCAGATTTTTCGACGAACACGGGCTGGACGGTGGACTGTCCAGGCCAGGCAGGAAAATTCGTCGAGGGGACACGCTGACGAAACAGCGCTGGTTCAGACACGGTGGGCGCAGTGTTGGAATCGGCAGCGCCGAGAAAATCGGCAAAGTCGGCAGAATCGGCAGCAGGTGCTGGCGATGAGTCAGGACGGACTGGATAGTCCAAGGCTCGATGAGAAAGACCGCTGGTTTAGACACTGGGGCAGTGGCAGCCCGCGGGGCAGTGTCGGCAGATTCGGCAGCAGTGTCTGCCGATTCGGCAGCGTTGGCTTGTTGGCGCGGGGGGCCGATTCGAGTGGGGACTTGGGCAGCGGGCAGTGAAAGCAAGAGTTTCCCCGATGCTGCCGGGAAAAACGCTCCCCGGGATGGCCGGGTGAGATGACCCGGCGGCCCGCGACGGGTCATTCAATTCCATGCCCCGTCAACATAACTCCCGATGTACTGTTTGCTTTTTCGGAAGAAGAGATCCATCCCCCCATCCTCGGCCAGCCAAAAACGCTCCAATTAATGGCCGGGTGAGATGACCCGGAGGCCCGCGACGCGTCATTCAAATCACTGCCCTATCGGCTACAACTGCTGATGGGTGGGATTAGAGGCCTGCCATGGTGGTGAGGGGCGGCGAGGACCGTGAAAGCTAGAGTTTTTCAGAGGCTGCCGGGAAAAAGGCCCCTCGGGTGGCGGGGTGCGAGGACCAGGCGCGTCATTCAATTCTCTTCCCTATCAACTTGGCTCCCGTTGGCGGGATTGGAGGCCTACTGTTTGTTACAGGGCTAAAATCGTCAGGGGAAGAGCTGACGAAACAATGCTGGTTTGGATGCAGGGGGTAGTGTTGGAATCGGCAGCGCGGACAAAATCGGCAAAGTCGACAAAAAAGACTGTTGGTCTGGACATCGGGGCAGCGGCAGCCATGCCGACAGGGGGGGAAATCGGCAGCACAGATTTGTGCAGCTGCAGGTTCGTCGGGGAAATCGGCAGCGCAGATTTTTCGATGAACATGGGCTGGAAGATGGACTGTCCAGGCCAGGCAGGGAAATTCGTCAAGGGGACACGCTGACGAAACAGCGCTGGTTCAGGCACGGCGGGCAGTGTTGGAATCGGCAGCGCCGACGAAATCGGCAAAGTCGGCAGAATCGGCAGCGGGTGCTGGCGATGAGTCTGGACGATTTATAGTCCAGGGCTTGATGGAAAAGACTGTTGGTCCAGACAATGGGGCAGTGGCAGCGCGGATTTGTGCAGCTGCAGGTTCGTCGGGGAAAATCGGCAGCGCAGATTTTTCGACGAACAGGGGCTGGGCGCTGGACTGGCCGGGCCAGGCAGGAAAATTCGTCAGGGGGGCACGCTGACGAAAACAGGGGCTGCGGAGTGGAAAATCGGCAGCGCAGATTTTTCGACGAACAGGGGCTGGACCGGCCGGGCCAGGCAGGAAAATTCGTCAGGGGGGCACGCAGACGAAAAGAGGGGCTGCCGCGTGGAAAATCGGCAGCGCAGATTTTTCGACGAACAGGGGCTGGACGCTGGACTGGGCCAGGCAGGAAAATTCGTCAGGGGGCACGCTGACGAAAAGAGGGGCTGCCGCGTGGAAAATCGGCAGCGCAGATTTTTCGACGAACATTCGTCAGGGGGGCACGCTGACGAAAAGAGGGGCTGCCGCGTGGAAAATCGGCAGCGCAGATTTTTCGACGAACATTCGTCAGGGGGGCACGCTGAGGAAAACAGGGGCTGCCGCGTGGAAAATCGGCAGCGCAGATTTTTCGACGAACAGGGGCTGGATGCTGGACCGGCCGGGCCAGGCAGGAAAATTCGTCAGGGGGGCACGCTGACGAAAAGAGGGGCTGCCGCGTGGAAAATCGGCAGCGCAGATTTTTCGACGAACAGGGGCTGGACTGGCCGGGCCAGGCAGGAAAATTCGTCAGGGGGGCACGCTGACGAAAAGAGGGGCTGCCGCGTGGAAAATCGGCAGCGCAGATTTTTCGACGAACAGGGGCTGGACGCTGGACTGGGCCAGGCAGGAAAATTCGTCAGGGGGGCACGCTGACGAAAACAGGGGCTGCCGCGTGGAATGGCAGCCTACACGCAGATGCGAATTCGGCAGCGCACGATGGCTTGAGCAGGTCATGGGTTCGACTTGGCGCGATCTGAAACCTGGACGAGGGACTGTCGACGCTGGACGAGCCAGCGCGGTGGCCTGTCGTGCCCCGTTCAGGGGGGGCCTGCCGCGGAGACAGCCCTCGCGGGCTCGACAGCGCAGGCCAGCGTCCCCGACGTCGCTGGCCGCGGCAGGCGAGCTGCCGGGGTTCCCGCATTCCTACAAGAAAACGTCGTGCTTTCCACATGAAACCAATCCAGTAAAATCAGCCATATTTTTATGAGGCTGCCCACTGAATTTGGGGTCATTCCGGGCCGGTTCCTAGTTTTGCGGATTTACTCGATTTCTAATGGTAGGAAAATTAAAACAAATACTTCCCGACCTCGAAAAATTCTGGGAAAATTAATGAAGGTGGATTGGATTTTTGCCAACCTCTGTGCAAAATTTCAGCTCAAAATACCAAGAAATGAATTTTTTAGAGGGGGGGTGACAGCTGGGACCTAGTAGTGTCTCCCCCTGCCAGAGCTGCAATGACACTTATTGCTCTTTAGGGAGCCACCAGGCCGGCGCCCCTCAAAGACCACACGCGCGCGCGCGCCCGCCCGCGCTGGGCGCTGGGGCGCTGGGGCCTGAGGGCCTGGGGCCCTTGGGGGCCCTTGGGCGCTTGGGCGCGCGCGCGCGGCCCCCGCAGCCATGCCGCGCTGCGCGACGCGCGGACAGCCCCTGCTGGCTTGCTCTCTCGCCCGCGGGGGGGCTGCCTTCGGGCCCTGGCCCCCCGCGTTCTGGCCTGCCCCCCGCGTGGGAGAGGCTAGGCGCTGCAGGGGCCAGCCCGACGTCGCTGGCCGCGGCAGGCGACAGCCCCTGCTGGCTTGCTCTCTCGCCCGCGGGGGGGCTGCCTTCGGGCCCTGGCCCCCCGCGCTCTGGCCTGCCCCCCGCGTGGGAGAGGCTAGGCGCTGCAGGGGCCAGCCCGACGTCGCTGGCCGCGGCAGGCGAGCCGCCGGGGTTCCCGCATTCCTACAACAAAACGTCGTGCTTTCCACATGAAATCAATCCAGTAAAATCAGCCATATTTTTATGAGGCTGCCCACTGAATTTGGGGTCATTCCGAGCCGGTTCCTATTTTTTCCGATTTCCTCGATTTTTAATGGTAGGAAAATAAAAAAAAATACTTCCCGACCTCGAAAAATTCTGGAAAAATTAATAAAGTTGGATTGGATTTTTGCCAACCTCTGTGCAAAATTTCAGCTCAAAATACCAAGAAATGAATTTTTTAGAGGGGGGGTGACAGCTGGGACCTAGTAGTGTCTCCC
>NC_084853.1:16067170-16072170 GCF_951802175.1 Populus nigra
CACTGCCCTATCGGCTACAACTGCTGATGGGTGGGATTAGAGGCCTGCCATGGTGGTGAGGGGCGGCGAGGACCGTGAAAGCTAGAGTTTTTCAGAGGCTGCCGGGAAAAAGGCCCCTCGGGTGGCGGGGTGCGAGGACCAGGCGCGTCATTCAATTCTCTTCCCTATCAACTTGGCTCCCGTTGGCGGGATTGGAGGCCTACTGTTTGTTACAGGGCTAAAATCGTCAGGGGAAGAGCTGACGAAACAATGCTGGTTTGGATGCAGGGGGTAGTGTTGGAATCGGCAGCGCGGACAAAATCGGCAAAGTCGACAAAAAAGACTGTTGGTCTGGACATCGGGGCAGCGGCAGCCATGCCGACAGGGGGGGAAATCGGCAGCACAGATTTGTGCAGCTGCAGGTTCGTCGGGGAAATCGGCAGCGCAGATTTTTCGATGAACATGGGCTGGAAGATGGACTGTCCAGGCCAGGCAGGGAAATTCGTCAAGGGGACACGCTGACGAAACAGCGCTGGTTCAGGCACGGCGGGCAGTGTTGGAATCGGCAGCGCCGACGAAATCGGCAAAGTCGGCAGAATCGGCAGCGGGTGCTGGCGATGGGTCTGGACGGGCTGGATAGTCCAAGGCTCGACGAGAAAGACTGCTGGTTTAGACACTGGGGCAGTGGCAGCCCGCGGGACAGTGTCGGCAGATTCGGCAGCGCAGATTTGTGCGGCTGCAGGTTCGTCGGGGAAAATCGGCAGCGCAGATTTTGCGACGAACATGGGCTGGGCGATGGACTGTCCAGGCCAGGCAGGAAAATTTGTCGAGGGGACACGCTGACGAAACAGCGCTGGTTCAGGCACGGCGGGCAGTGTTGGAATCGGCAGCGCCGACGAAATCGGCAAAGTCGGCAGAATCGGCAGCGCAGATTTTTCGACGAACACGGGCTGGACGGTGGACTGTCCAGGCCAGGCAGGAAAATTCGTCGAGGGGACACGCTGACGAAACAGCGCTGGTTCAGACACGGTGGGCGCAGTGTTGGAATCGGCAGCGCCGAGAAAATCGGCAAAGTCGGCAGAATCGGCAGCAGGTGCTGGCGATGAGTCAGGACGGACTGGATAGTCCAAGGCTCGATGAGAAAGACCGCTGGTTTAGACACTGGGGCAGTGGCAGCCCGCGGGGCAGTGTCGGCAGATTCGGCAGCAGTGTCTGCCGATTCGGCAGCGTTGGCTTGTTGGCGCGGGGGGCCGATTCGAGTGGGGACTTGGGCAGCGGGCAGTGAAAGCAAGAGTTTCCCCGATGCTGCCGGGAAAAACGCTCCCCGGGATGGCCGGGTGAGATGACCCGGCGGCCCGCGACGGGTCATTCAATTCCATGCCCCGTCAACATAACTCCCGATGTACTGTTTGCTTTTTCGGAAGAAGAGATCCATCCCCCCATCCTCGGCCAGCCAAAAACGCTCCAATTAATGGCCGGGTGAGATGACCCGGAGGCCCGCGACGCGTCATTCAAATCACTGCCCTATCGGCTACAACTGCTGATGGGTGGGATTAGAGGCCTGCCATGGTGGTGAGGGGCGGCGAGGACCGTGAAAGCTAGAGTTTTTCAGAGGCTGCCGGGAAAAAGGCCCCTCGGGTGGCGGGGTGCGAGGACCAGGCGCGTCATTCAATTCTCTTCCCTATCAACTTGGCTCCCGTTGGCGGGATTGGAGGCCTACTGTTTGTTACAGGGCTAAAATCGTCAGGGGAAGAGCTGACGAAACAATGCTGGTTTGGATGCAGGGGGTAGTGTTGGAATCGGCAGCGCGGACAAAATCGGCAAAGTCGACAAAAAAGACTGTTGGTCTGGACATCGGGGCAGCGGCAGCCATGCCGACAGGGGGGGAAATCGGCAGCACAGATTTGTGCAGCTGCAGGTTCGTCGGGGAAATCGGCAGCGCAGATTTTTCGATGAACATGGGCTGGAAGATGGACTGTCCAGGCCAGGCAGGGAAATTCGTCAAGGGGACACGCTGACGAAACAGCGCTGGTTCAGGCACGGCGGGCAGTGTTGGAATCGGCAGCGCCGACGAAATCGGCAAAGTCGGCAGAATCGGCAGCGGGTGCTGGCGATGAGTCTGGACGATTTATAGTCCAGGGCTTGATGGAAAAGACTGTTGGTCCAGACAATGGGGCAGTGGCAGCGCGGATTTGTGCAGCTGCAGGTTCGTCGGGGAAAATCGGCAGCGCAGATTTTTCGACGAACAGGGGCTGGGCGCTGGACTGGCCGGGCCAGGCAGGAAAATTCGTCAGGGGGGCACGCTGACGAAAACAGGGGCTGCGGAGTGGAAAATCGGCAGCGCAGATTTTTCGACGAACAGGGGCTGGACCGGCCGGGCCAGGCAGGAAAATTCGTCAGGGGGGCACGCTGACGAAAAGAGGGGCTGCCGCGTGGAAAATCGGCAGCGCAGATTTTTCGACGAACAGGGGCTGGACGCTGGACTGGGCCAGGCAGGAAAATTCGTCAGGGGGCACGCTGACGAAAAGAGGGGCTGCCGCGTGGAAAATCGGCAGCGCAGATTTTTCGACGAACATTCGTCAGGGGGGCACGCTGACGAAAAGAGGGGCTGCCGCGTGGAAAATCGGCAGCGCAGATTTTTCGACGAACATTCGTCAGGGGGGCACGCTGAGGAAAACAGGGGCTGCCGCGTGGAAAATCGGCAGCGCAGATTTTTCGACGAACAGGGGCTGGATGCTGGACCGGCCGGGCCAGGCAGGAAAATTCGTCAGGGGGGCACGCTGACGAAAAGAGGGGCTGCCGCGTGGAAAATCGGCAGCGCAGATTTTTCGACGAACAGGGGCTGGACTGGCCGGGCCAGGCAGGAAAATTCGTCAGGGGGGCACGCTGACGAAAAGAGGGGCTGCCGCGTGGAAAATCGGCAGCGCAGATTTTTCGACGAACAGGGGCTGGACGCTGGACTGGGCCAGGCAGGAAAATTCGTCAGGGGGGCACGCTGACGAAAACAGGGGCTGCCGCGTGGAATGGCAGCCTACACGCAGATGCGAATTCGGCAGCGCACGATGGCTTGAGCAGGTCATGGGTTCGACTTGGCGCGATCTGAAACCTGGACGAGGGACTGTCGACGCTGGACGAGCCAGCGCGGTGGCCTGTCGTGCCCCGTTCAGGGGGGGCCTGCCGCGGAGACAGCCCTCGCGGGCTCGACAGCGCAGGCCAGCGTCCCCGACGTCGCTGGCCGCGGCAGGCGAGCTGCCGGGGTTCCCGCATTCCTACAAGAAAACGTCGTGCTTTCCACATGAAACCAATCCAGTAAAATCAGCCATATTTTTATGAGGCTGCCCACTGAATTTGGGGTCATTCCGGGCCGGTTCCTAGTTTTGCGGATTTACTCGATTTCTAATGGTAGGAAAATTAAAACAAATACTTCCCGACCTCGAAAAATTCTGGGAAAATTAATGAAGGTGGATTGGATTTTTGCCAACCTCTGTGCAAAATTTCAGCTCAAAATACCAAGAAATGAATTTTTTAGAGGGGGGGTGACAGCTGGGACCTAGTAGTGTCTCCCCCTGCCAGAGCTGCAATGACACTTATTGCTCTTTAGGGAGCCACCAGGCCGGCGCCCCTCAAAGACCACACGCGCTGCGCGCGCCCGCCCGCGCTGGGCGCTGGGGCGCTGGGGCCTGAGGGCCTGGGGCCCTTGGGGGCCCTTGGGCGCTTGGGCGCGCGCGCGCGGCCCCCGCAGCCATGCCGCGCTGCGCGACGCGCGGACAGCCCCTGCTGGCTTGCTCTCTCGCCCGCGGGGGGGCTGCCTTCGGGCCCTGGCCCCCCGCGTTCTGGCCTGCCCCCCGCGTGGGAGAGGCTAGGCGCTGCAGGGGCCAGCCCGACGTCGCTGGCCGCGGCAGGCGACAGCCCCTGCTGGCTTGCTCTCTCGCCCGCGGGGGGGCTGCCTTCGGGCCCTGGCCCCCCGCGCTCTGGCCTGCCCCCCGCGTGGGAGAGGCTAGGCGCTGCAGGGGCCAGCCCGACGTCGCTGGCCGCGGCAGGCGAGCCGCCGGGGTTCCCGCATTCCTACAACAAAACGTCGTGCTTTCCACATGAAATCAATCCAGTAAAATCAGCCATATTTTTATGAGGCTGCCCACTGAATTTGGGGTCATTCCGAGCCGGTTCCTATTTTTTCCGATTTCCTCGATTTTTAATGGTAGGAAAATAAAAAAAAATACTTCCCGACCTCGAAAAATTCTGGAAAAATTAATAAAGTTGGATTGGATTTTTGCCAACCTCTGTGCAAAATTTCAGCTCAAAATACCAAGAAATGAATTTTTTAGAGGGGGGGTGACAGCTGGGACCTAGTAGTGTCTCCCCCTGCCAGAGCTTCAATGACACTTATTGCTCTTTAGGGGGGTGCCCCCTGACTGGCCATGGGGCGCGCTGGCCTGGCGCCCATAGGCCTGCCGCGGGGGATATGTGGGCTGTTGCTAAACTCGGACTAAGGTGGGGGGCCTCATGGCCCGAAGTATTGCCGGCATCGATGACCCGTTTTCCGGCCGGCGACGACCCGATTCCGGCCACCGTCTTCGGGACCCGCTCCAAGCCGTCGGGCGCGTTGGGGCTGCTTATCCGCGGCGTGGGCGTGGCATTCATTTGCCGTGCTTGTGCCAAGGTGCTGGCAGCTGCTGCGCGGCTGTCTGCTTGCCGCGACGTCACGGCGGCGGTGGCCGCTGCCCCTGCTCGCAAGTCGGAGGCCTGGCCGACGTGGCTGGTGCGGACCGCCGAGCTTGGGGATTGCGAGGAGAGCTCTACGCTGGCGTGGGCGTGGCATTAAATTGCCGTGCGCGCGCCCATGCGTTGGCTCTCCTCGCAATCCCCGACCTCGTGGCGTGACGTGCCCGCTGCCGAGGCCTGGCCTCCGTCTTGCGAGCCGGGGCTGACAGCCCCCCGCATGATTGTCCCTGTCGTTCCCCCCCGCGGCCTGTCCCTTGTCCCTTCGAGATCCTTCGCCTCCGGCTGCGGTGGCAGCTGCC